>NC_048577.1:69443746-69478746 GCF_013265735.2 Oncorhynchus mykiss
TTCACCGTGGGTATAAGGTGCCTCTCCTTGTATGCATCTCTGTTTCACCGTGGGTATAAGGTGCCTCTCCTTGTATGCATCTCTGTTTCACCGTGGGTATGAGGTGCCTCTCCTTGTATGCATCTCTGTTTCACCGTGGGTATGAGGTGCCTCTCCTTGTATGCATCTCTGTTTCGACACCAAACATGCCGATGCTGTAGCTGACCAAAACATTTAATTTTGGTCTCATCTGACCAGAGCACCTTCTTCCAGTCATAATTGAAATGGCGTTTGGCAAACTCCAAGCACTTGAGTCTGTCTTGGGGTCAGAAAAGGCTTTCTTCTGGCAACCCTTCCAAAGAGCCTGTGGTTGTGGAGGTGGAGTCTGATGGTGCTTTCTTCTGGCAACACTTCCAAAGAGCCTGTCGATGTGGAGATGGCGTCTGATGGTGCTTTTTTGAAACCTGGCGACCCCAAGACCCCACCAAGGCCTGCAATTCCTTCACAATGATTCTTGGGTGTTTTGTTGCTTCTCTCACCATCCTCCCCCCTCTCCTGGGGGGCAAAATGCATTTGCGTCCTCTACCCGTGAGGTTTTCAACTGTTCCATATCTTTATAATGTTTTAATAATTTCCCTGACGGTGCTCAGTGGGTATATTCAAATCATTTGTGGATCTTCTTGTAGCCATTACCAGATTTATGAAGGTCTACAACCGTCTGTCTCTTTTGAACTGCCAGTTCTGTTGTTTTCTTCATGGTGTGGGATTACAAAGGGATATTGCATGCGTGTTACCTCATTTTTATACCCTAGTGAAACAGGAAGTGATATAATGGCTCAATATAGTTCCTTTAACACTTAGATAAACTTAAATAAGTGGAATTTAATTCCTGGTTTAATTTTGATAGATGTTATTTACAATGGCACCCTTAAATATTCATAATAATAATAATAATAATTTAATTGCGAAACCTTGATTTGGAAGACATAGATTTTTTAATTAAATGAATAAATTATTTTGGTGGGTTCCATTGAAACATTAATGAAGTACAGTATTTTTCACATGTTGGTATTTTGAGTTTGTCTCTATAATTATATTCTTTATATATTTTTTAAAAGTATTATTTGTGCATTGCCAGTAATTTTGGAGCCCACTGTATGCATAATATAATTTCCTTCGTCTCTCAAAATCATTGTAATGTGGTTGACCTTAAAAACCGAAATGAAAATTATTCAAATATAAAAGTGAAAACATCAACCCGAGAGAGTCCTTAGATCCTGGGGAAAGACTGCATTTGTCACGTTCTGACCTTTATTTCCTTTGTTTTGTATTTATTTAGTATGGTCAGGGCGTGAGTTGGGGTGGGCAGTCTATGTTTGTTTTTCTATGATTTGGGGATTTCTATGTTTCGGCCTAGTATGGTTCTCAATCAGAGGCAGGTGTCATTAGTTGTCTCTGATTGAGAATCATACTTAGGTAGCCTGGGTTTCACTGTGTGTTTGTGGGTGTTTGTTTCCGTGTCTGTGTTTTTCACCACACGGTACTGTTTTGGGTTTCGTTCGTTCCACGTTTATTGTTTTTTGTATTCAGTTGTTCATGTGTATATTTTCTTATTAAAAGAACCATGGACACTTAACCACGCCGCATATTGGTCCTCCGATCCTTCTCGCCTCTCCTCTTCGGAAGAAGACTTGACAGTTGCACTTGAATCGTTCCGACGGTGAATGGCTCAGCCCGCTACGCTGTGAAACCACACACTATTGCAGAGATTTTGGATATTACAGGATGCAATTGATATGGTGAAAACAGTGTGTGGGGAGGCAGAGGCACAGAAACTCACAGCAAAACCTTTGTCAGTTAACATTGTGAAACTAAGAGTTGACGCTATAGCAATCAAGAGGAAACTCTGACTGAACGACTCGACCACTCCCCAGCTGATGCTCTCCAGATGGACGTTAGCTGTGAGGGCCGAGGTGCCCATGTATTGACTTCTGTTCTCTATACACGTCGGATGGATGCTGTAATGTTCGGTCTTACGATGACCAAACCGGCACAGGGGATGTTCAATGTGCTGCCTGACTACATCGACGAAAAACATTCTCCATGGGATTGAATTATGTTTTTTTTTTGCACAGATGGGGCTCTATTTACCACAGCAGGGCGGGCCTCTATACTCTAGTTATGAATGTGTCTCCCTCTGCCATAATGGAATAGATCAGCGTCATGCTCTGGTCCCATATCTCCACATAGTTTAGTGAACAGGCTCTATTTACCACAGCAGGGCGGGCCTCTATACTCTAGTTATGAATGTGTCTCCCTCTGCCATAATGGAATAGATCAGCGTCATGCTCTGGTCCCATATCTCCACATAGTTTAGTGAACAGGCTCTATTTACCACAGCAGGGCGGGCCTCTACACTCTAGTTATGAATGTATCTCCCTCTGCCATAATGGAATAGATCAGCGTCATGCTCTGGTCCCATATCTCCACATAGTTTAGTGAACAGGCTCTATTTACCACAGCAGGGCGGGCCTCTACACTCTAGTTATGAATGTGTCTCCCTCTGCCATAATGGAATAGATCAGCGTCATGCTCTGGTCCCATATCTCCACATAGTTTAGTGAACAGGCTCTATTTACCACAGCAGGGCAGGCCTCTATACTCTAGTTATGAATGTGTCTCCCTCTGCCATAATGGAATAGATCAGCGTCATGCTCTGGTCCCATATCTCCACATAGTTTAGTGAACAGGCTCTATTTATCACAGCAGGGCGGGCCTCTATACTCTAGTTATGAATGTGTCTCCCTCTGCCATAATGGAATAGATCAGCGTCATGCTCTGGTCCCATAACCTCCACATAGTTTAGTGAACAGGCTCTATTTATCACAGCAGGGCGGGCAGGCCTCTACACTCTAGTTATGAATGTGTCTCCCTCTGCCATAATGGAATAGATCAGCGTCATGCTCTGGTCCCATAACCTCCACATAGTTTAGTGAACAGGCTCTATTTACCACAGCAGGGCGGGCCTCTACACTCTAGTTATGAATGTGTCTCCCTCTGCCATAATGGAATAGATCAGCGTCATGCTCTGGTCCCATATCTCCACATAGTTTAGTGAACAGGCTCTATTTACCACAGCAGGGCGGGCCTCTACACTCTAGTTATGAATGTGTCTCCCTCTGCCATAATGGAATAGATCAGCATCATGCTCTGGTCCCATATCTCCACATAGTTTAGTGAACAGGCTCTATTTACCACAGCAGGGCGGGCAGGCCTCTACACTCTAGTTATGAATGTGTCTCCCTCTGCCATAATGGAATAGATCAGCGTCATGCTCTGGTCCCATAACCTCCACATAGTTTAGTGAACAGGCTCTATTTACCACAGCAGGGCGGGCAGGCCTCTATACTCTAGTTATGAATGTGTCTCCCTCTGCCATAATGGAATAGATCAGCGTCATGCTCTGGTCCCATATCTCCACATAGTTTAGTGAACAGGCTCTATTTATCACAGCAGGGCCGGCAGGCCTCTACACTCTAGTTATGAATGTGTCTCCCTCTGCCATAATGGAATAGATCAGCGTCATGCTCTGGTCCCATATCTCCACATAGTTTAGTGAACAGGCTCTATTTACCACAGCAGGGCGGGCCTCTACACTCTAGTTATGAATGTGTCTCCCTCTGCCATAATGGAATAGATCAGCATCATGCTCTGGTCCCATATCTCCACATAGTTTAGTGAACAGGCTCTATTTACCACAGCAGGGCGGGCCTCTACACTCTAGTTATGAATGTGTCTCCCTCTGCCATAATGGAATAGATCAGCGTCATGCTCTGGTCCCATAACCTCCACATAGTTTAGTGAACAGGCTCTATTTACCACAGCAGGGCGGGCCTCTATACTCTAGTTATGAATGTGTCTCCCTCTGCCATAATGGAATAGATCAGCGTCATGCTCTGGTCCCATATCTCCACATAGTTTAGTGAACAGGCTCTATTTATCACAGCAGGGCCGGCAGGCCTCTACACTCTAGTTATGAATGTGTCTCCCTCTGCCATAATGGAATAGATCAGCGTCATGCTCTGGTCCCATATCTCCACATAGTTTAGTGAACAGGCTCTATTTACCACAGCAGGGCCGGCAGGCCTCTACACTCTAGTTATGAATGTGTCTCCCTCTGCCATAATGGAATAGATCAGCATCATGCTCTGGTCCCATACCTCCACATAGTTTAGTGAACAGGCTCTATTTATCACAGCAGGGCCGGCAGGCCTCTACACTCTAGTTATGAATGTGTCTCCCTCTGCCATAATGGAATAGATCAGCGTCATGCTCTGGTCCCATACCTCCACATAGTTTAGTGAACAGGCTCTATTTACCACAGCAGGGCGGGCCTCTATACTCTAGTTATGAATGTGTCTCCCTCTGCCATAATGGAATAGATCAGCGTCATGCTCTGGTCCCATATCTCCACATAGTTTAGTGAACAGGCTCTATTTACCACAGCAGGGCGGGCCTCTACACTCTAGTTATGAATGTGTCTCCCTCTGCCATAATGGAATAGATCAGCGTCATGCTCTGGTCCCATATCTCCACATAGTTTAGTGAACAGGCTCTATTTACCACAGCAGGGCAGGCCTCTATACTCTAGTTATGAATGTGTCTCCCTCTGCCATAATGGAATAGATCAGCGTCATGCTCTGGTCCCATATCTCCACATAGTTTAGTGAACAGGCTCTATTTACCACAGCAGGGCGGGCCTCTACACTCTAGTTATGAATGTGTCTCCCTCTGCCATAATGGAATAGATCAGCGTCATGCTCTGGTCCCATATCTCCACATAGTTTAGTGAACAGGCTCTATTTACCACAGCAGGGCAGGCCTCTATACTCTAGTTATGAATGTGTCTCCCTCTGCCATAATGGAATAGATCAGCGTCATGCTCTGGTCCCATATCTCCACATAGTTTAGTGAACAGGCTCTATTTATCACAGCAGGGCGGGCCTCTATACTCTAGTTATGAATGTGTCTCCCTCTGCCATAATGGAATAGATCAGCGTCATGCTCTGGTCCCATAACCTCCACATAGTTTAGTGAACAGGCTCTATTTATCACAGCAGGGCGGGCAGGCCTCTACACTCTAGTTATGAATGTGTCTCCCTCTGCCATAATGGAATAGATCAGCGTCATGCTCTGGTCCCATAACCTCCACATAGTTTAGTGAACAGGCTCTATTTACCACAGCAGGGCGGGCCTCTACACTCTAGTTATGAATGTGTCTCCCTCTGCCATAATGGAATAGATCAGCGTCATGCTCTGGTCCCATATCTCCACATAGTTTAGTGAACAGGCTCTATTTACCACAGCAGGGCGGGCCTCTACACTCTAGTTATGAATGTGTCTCCCTCTGCCATAATGGAATAGATCAGCATCATGCTCTGGTCCCATATCTCCACATAGTTTAGTGAACAGGCTCTATTTACCACAGCAGGGCGGGCAGGCCTCTACACTCTAGTTATGAATGTGTCTCCCTCTGCCATAATGGAATAGATCAGCGTCATGCTCTGGTCCCATAACCTCCACATAGTTTAGTGAACAGGCTCTATTTACCACAGCAGGGCGGGCAGGCCTCTATACTCTAGTTATGAATGTGTCTCCCTCTGCCATAATGGAATAGATCAGCGTCATGCTCTGGTCCCATATCTCCACATAGTTTAGTGAACAGGCTCTATTTATCACAGCAGGGCCGGCAGGCCTCTACACTCTAGTTATGAATGTGTCTCCCTCTGCCATAATGGAATAGATCAGCGTCATGCTCTGGTCCCATATCTCCACATAGTTTAGTGAACAGGCTCTATTTACCACAGCAGGGCGGGCCTCTACACTCTAGTTATGAATGTGTCTCCCTCTGCCATAATGGAATAGATCAGCATCATGCTCTGGTCCCATATCTCCACATAGTTTAGTGAACAGGCTCTATTTACCACAGCAGGGCGGGCCTCTACACTCTAGTTATGAATGTGTCTCCCTCTGCCATAATGGAATAGATCAGCGTCATGCTCTGGTCCCATAACCTCCACATAGTTTAGTGAACAGGCTCTATTTACCACAGCAGGGCGGGCCTCTATACTCTAGTTATGAATGTGTCTCCCTCTGCCATAATGGAATAGATCAGCGTCATGCTCTGGTCCCATATCTCCACATAGTTTAGTGAACAGGCTCTATTTATCACAGCAGGGCCGGCAGGCCTCTACACTCTAGTTATGAATGTGTCTCCCTCTGCCATAATGGAATAGATCAGCGTCATGCTCTGGTCCCATATCTCCACATAGTTTAGTGAACAGGCTCTATTTACCACAGCAGGGCCGGCAGGCCTCTACACTCTAGTTATGAATGTGTCTCCCTCTGCCATAATGGAATAGATCAGCATCATGCTCTGGTCCCATACCTCCACATAGTTTAGTGAACAGGCTCTATTTATCACAGCAGGGCCGGCAGGCCTCTACACTCTAGTTATGAATGTGTCTCCCTCTGCCATAATGGAATAGATCAGCGTCATGCTCTGGTCCCATACCTCCACATAGTTTAGTGAACAGGCTCTATTTACCACAGCAGGGCGGGCCTCTATACTCTAGTTATGAATGTGTCTCCCTCTGCCATAATGGAATAGATCAGCGTCATGCTCTGGTCCCATATCTCCACATAGTTTAGTGAACAGGCTCTATTTACCACAGCAGGGCGGGCCTCCATACTCTAGTTATGAATGTGTCTCCCTCTGCCATAATGGAATAGATCAGCGTCATGCTCTGGTCCCATATCTCCACATAGTTTAGTGAACAGGCTCTATTTATCACAGCAGGGCCGGCAGGCCTCTACACTCTAGTTATGAATGTGTCTCCCTCTGCCATAATGGAATAGATCAGCGTCATGCTCTGGTCCCATATCTCCACATAGTTTAGTGAACAGGCTCTATTTACCACAGCAGGGCGGGCCTCTACACTCTAGTTATGAATGTGTCTCCCTCTGCCATAATGGAATAGATCAGCATCATGCTCTGGTCCCATATCTCCACATAGTTTAGTGAACAGGCTCTATTTACCACAGCAGGGCGGGCCTCTACACTCTAGTTATGAATGTGTCTCCCTCTGCCATAATGGAATAGATCAGCGTCATGCTCTGGTCCCATAACCTCCACATAGTTTAGTGAACAGGCTCTATTTACCACAGCAGGGCGGGCCTCTATACTCTAGTTATGAATGTGTCTCCCTCTGCCATAATGGAATAGATCAGCGTCATGCTCTGGTCCCATATCTCCACATAGTTTAGTGAACAGGCTCTATTTATCACAGCAGGGCCGGCAGGCCTCTACACTCTAGTTATGAATGTGTCTCCCTCTGCCATAATGGAATAGATCAGCGTCATGCTCTGGTCCCATATCTCCACATAGTTTAGTGAACAGGCTCTATTTACCACAGCAGGGCCGGCAGGCCTCTACACTCTAGTTATGAATGTGTCTCCCTCTGCCATAATGGAATAGATCAGCATCATGCTCTGGTCCCATACCTCCACATAGTTTAGTGAACAGGCTCTATTTATCACAGCAGGGCCGGCAGGCCTCTACACTCTAGTTATGAATGTGTCTCCCTCTGCCATAATGGAATAGATCAGCGTCATGCTCTGGTCCCATACCTCCACATAGTTTAGTGAACAGGCTCTATTTACCACAGCAGGGCGGGCCTCTATACTCTAGTTATGAATGTGTCTCCCTCTGCCATAATGGAATAGATCAGCGTCATGCTCTGGTCCCATATCTCCACATAGTTTAGTGAACAGGCTCTATTTACCACAGCAGGGCGGGCCTCCATACTCTAGTTATGAATGTGTCTCCCTCTGCCATAATGGAATAGATCAGCGTCATGCTCTGGTCCCATAACCTCCACATAGTTTAGTGAACAGGCTCTATTTATCACAGCAGGGCGGGCCTCTACACTCTAGTTATGAATGTGTCTCCCTCTGCCATAATGGAATAGATCAGCGTCATGCTCTGGTCCCATATCTCCACATAGTTTAGTGAACAGGCTCTATTTACCACAGCAGGGCGGGCAGGCCTCTATACTCTAGTTATGAATGTGTCTCCCTCTGCCATAATGGAATAGATCAGCGTCATGCTCTGGTCCCATAACCTCCACATAGTTTAGTGAACAGGCTCTATTTACCACAGCAGGGCGGGCAGGCCTCTATACTCTAGTTATGAATGTGTCTCCCTCTGCCATAATGGAATAGATCAGCGTCATGCTCTGGTCCCATAACCTCCACATAGTTTAGTGAACAGGCTCTATTTACCACAGCAGGGCAGGCCTCTATACTCTAGTTATGAATGTGTCTCCCTCTGCCATAATGGAATAGATCAGCGTCATGCTCTGGTCCCATATCTCCACATAGTTTAGTGAACAGGCTCTATTTATCACAGCAGGGCAGGCCTCTATACTCTAGTTATGAATGTGTCTCCCTCTGCCATAATGGAATAGATCAGCGTCATGCTCTGGTCCCATACCTCCACATAGTTTAGTGAACAGGCTCTATTTACCACAGCAGGGCAGGCCTCTATACTCTAGTTATGAATGTGTCTCCCTCTGCCATAATGGAATAGATCAGCGTCATGCTCTGGTCCCATATCTCCACATAGTTTAGTGAACAGGCTCTATTTACCACAGCAGGGCGGGCCTCTATACTCTAGTTATGAATGTGTCTCCCTCTGCCATAATGGAATAGATCAGCGTCATGCTCTGGTCCCATACCTCCACATAGTTTAGTGAACAGGCTCTATTTACCACAGCAGGGCAGGCCTCTATACTCTAGTTATGAATGTGTCTCCCTCTGCCATAATGGAATAGATCAGCGTCATGCTCTGGTCCCATAACCTCCACATAGTTTAGTGAACAGGCTCTATTTACCACAGCAGGGCGGGCCTCTATACTCTAGTTATGAATGTGTCTCCCTCTGCCATAATGGAATAGATCAGCGTCATGCTCTGGTCCCATACCTCCACATAGTTTAGTGAACAGGCTCTATTTACCACAGCAGGGCAGGCCTCTACACTCTAGTTATGAATGTGTCTCCCTCTGCCATAATGGAATAGATCAGCGTCATGCTCTGGTCCCATATCTCCACATAGTTTAGTGAACAGGCTCTATTTATCACAGCAGGGCGGGCCTCTACACACTAGTTATGAATGTGTCTCCCTCTGCCATAATGGAATAGATCAGCGTCATGCTCTGGTCCCATACCTCCACATAGTTTAGTGAACAGGCTCTATTTACCTCAGCAGGGCGGGCCTCTACACTCTAGTTATGAATGTGTCTCCCTCTGCCATAATAGAATAGATCAGCGTCATGCTCTGGTCCCATATCTCCACATAGTTTAGTGAACAGGCTCTATTTACCACAGCAGGGCGGGCCTCTATACTCTAGTTATGAATGTGTCTCCCTCTGCCATAATGGAATAGATCAGCGTCATGCTCTGGTCCCATACCTCCACATAGTTTAGTGAACAGGCTCTATTTACCACAGCAGGGCGGGCCTCTATACTCTAGTTATGAATGTGTCTCCCTCTGCCATAATGGAATAGATCAGCGTCATGCTCTGGTCCCATATCTCCACATAGTTTAGTGAACAGGCTCTATTTACCACAGCAGGGCGGGCCTCTATACTCTAGTTATGAATGTGTCTCCCTCTGCCATAATGGAATAGATCAGCGTCATGCTCTGGTCCCATATCTCCACATAGTTTAGTGAACAGGCTCTATTTATCACAGCAGGGCAGGCCTCTATACTCTAGTTATGAATATGTCTCCCTCTGCCATAATGGAATAGATCAGCGTCATGCTCTGGTCCCATATCTCCACATAGTTTAGTGAACAGGCTCTATTTACCACAGCAGGGCGGGCCTCTATACTCTAGTTATGAATGTGTCTCCCTCTGCCATAATGGAATAGATCAGCGTCATGCTCTGGTCCCATACCTCCACATAGTTTAGTGAACAGGCTCTATTTACCACAGCAGGGCGGGCCTCTATACTCTAGTTATGAATGTGTCTCCCTCTGCCATAATGGAATAGATCAGCGTCATGCTCTGGTCCCATAACCTCCACATAGTTTAGTGAACAGGCTCTATTTACCACAGCAGGGCAGGCCTCTATACTCTAGTTATGAATGTGTCTCCCTCTGCCATAATGGAATAGATCAGCGTCATGCTCTGGTCCCATATCTCCACATAGTTTAGTGAACAGGCTCTATTTACCACAGCAGGGCAGGCCTCCATACTCTAGTTATGAATGTGTCTCCCTCTGCCATAATGGAATAGATCAGCGTCATGCTCTGGTCCCATAACCTCCACATAGTTTAGTGAACAGGCTCTATTTACCACAGCAGGGCGGGCCTCTATACTCTAGTTATGAATGTGTCTCCCTCTGCCATAATGGAATAGATCAGCGTCATGCTCTGGTCCCATATCTCCACATAGTTTAGTGAACAGGCTCTATTTATCACAGCAGGGCGGGCCTCTACACACTAGTTATGAATGTGTCTCCCTCTGCCATAATGAAATAGATCAGCGTCATGCTCTGGTCCCATAACCTCCACATAGTTTAGTGAACAGGCTCTATTTACCACAGCAGGGCGGGCCTCTATACTCTAGTTATGAATGTGTCTCCCTCTGCCATAATGGAATAGATCAGCGTCATGCTCTGGTCCCATATCTCCACATAGTTTAGTGAACAGGCTCTATTTATCACAGCAGGGCGGGCCTCTATACTCTAGTTATGAATGTGTCTCCCTCTGCCATAATGGAATAGATCAGCGTCATGCTCTGGTCCCATATCTCCACATAGTTTAGTGAACAGGCTCTATTTATCACAGCAGGGCGGGCCTCTACACTCTAGTTATGAATGTGTCTCCCTCTGCCATAATAGAATAGATCAGCATCATGCTCTGGTCCCATATCTCCACATAGTTTAGTGAACAGGCTCTATTTATCACAGCAGGGCGGGCAGGCCTCTATACTCTAGTTATGAATGTGTCTCCCTCTGCCATAATGGAATAGATCAGCGTCATGCTCTGGTCCCATAACCTCCACATAGTTTAGTGAACAGGCTCTATTTACCACAGCAGGGCGGGCAGGCCTCTATACTCTAGTTATGAATGTGTCTCCCTCTGCCATAATGGAATAGATCAGCGTCATGCTCTGGTCCCATAACCTCCACATAGTTTAGTGAACAGGCTCTATTTACCACAGCAGGGCAGGCCTCTATACTCTAGTTATGAATGTGTCTCCCTCTGCCATAATGGAATAGATCAGCGTCATGCTCTGGTCCCATACCTCCACATAGTTTAGTGAACAGGCTCTATTTACCACAGCAGGGCGGGCCTCTACACTCTAGTTATGAATGTGTCTCCCTCTGCCATAATGGAATAGATCAGCGTCATGCTCTGGTCCCATATCTCCACATAGTTTAGTGAACAGGCTCTATTTACCACAGCAGGGCGGGCCTCTATACTCTAGTTATGAATGTGTCTCCCTCTGCCATAATGGAATAGATCAGCGTCATGCTCTGGTCCCATACCTCCACATAGTTTAGTGAACAGGCTCTATTTACCACAGCAGGGCGGGCCTCTACACTCTAGTTATGAATGTGTCTCCCTCTGCCATAATGGAATAGATCAGCGTCATGCTCTGGTCCCATATCTCCACATAGTTTAGTGAACAGGCTCTATTTATCACAGCAGGGCGGGCCTCTATACTCTAGTTATGAATGTGTCTCCCTCTGCCATAATGGAATAGATCAGCGTCATGCTCTGGTCCCATATCTCCACATAGTTTAGTGAACAGGCTCTATTTATCACAGCAGGGCGGGCAGGCCTCTATACTCTAGTTATGAATGTGTCTCCCTCTGCCATAATGGAATAGATCAGCGTCATGCTCTGGTCCCATATCTCCACATAGTTTAGTGAACAGGCGTGAGCCACGTACTTTACAATCGAAGTTACCTGCTGCCTATCTCAGAGTTCTGCACTCAGCTCTTTGGCCGCCAGTTGCTTTCGGTGTATCCATTATAGCCCAGTGGGCGTATCATACAATACATCCACCCCGAGGACTGGTGGTTATCGAGGGGGAGTGTTGGAGAAATACATAAATGAATGAGAGAGGAATCATAATCAATAAGATGTGCTGTACTCATTTACAGTATACAGTACCGATCTCCATATTTCAGAGATAATATTCAATAAGATGTGCTGTACTCATTTACAGTATACAGTACCGATCTCCATATTTCAGAGATAATATTCAATAAGATGTGCTGTACTCATTTACAGTATACAGTACCGATCTCCATATTTCAGAGATAATATTCAACAAGATGTGCTGTACTCATGTACAGTATACAGTACCGATCTCCATATATTAGAGATAATATTCAACAAGATGTGCTGTACTCATTTACAGTATACAGTACCGATCTCCATATTTCAGAGATAATATTCAACAAGATGTGCTGTACTCATGTACAGTATACAGTACCGATCTCCATATATTAGAGATAATATTCAACAAGATGTGCTGTACTCATTTACAGTATACAGCACCGATCTCCATATTTCAGAGATAATATTCAACAAGATGTGCCGGTACTCAAGCAGTAGAACAGAAGTCCCATACCCATGAGCGCTGCTCTCACAAGTGTTAACCTAACGTAGCAGGAGTAAAAGAAACACCTGAAACTAGAGTTAAGATGGAATGGCGCTTTGTTAACTTCCAAAAGTGGAAGTCGCTGTCACAGGCTCTATTTCCATTTCCCTTGAAAACCCGGAACATCCGGTGGTTGGGACTCCTCAGAGGATAACTAAATGTATATGTTATAGGAAAGAGTGTGATGGGAGTGGGAGTTTACTAGGCTCATCAAATCAAATCAAATGTATTTCTATAGCCCTTCATACATCAGCTGATATCCCAAAGTGCTGTACAGAAACACAGCCTAAAACCCCAAACAGCAAGCAATGCAGGTGTAGAAGCACGGTGGCTAGGAAAAACTCCCTAGAAAGGCCAAAACCTAGGAAGAAACCTAGAGAGGAACCAGGCTATGAGGGGTGGCCAGTCCTCTTCTGGCTGTGCCAGGTGGAGATTATAACAGAACATGGCCAAGATGTTCAAATGTTCATAAATGACCAGCATGGTCAAATAATGATAATCACAGGCAGAACAGTTGAAACTGGAGCAGCAGCATGGCCAGGTGGACTGGGGACAGCAAGGAGTCATCATGCCAGGCAGTCCTGAGGCATGGTCCTAGGGTTCAGGTCCTCTGAGAGAGAGAAAGAAAGAGAGAAAGAGATAATTAGAGAAAGCATACTTAAATTCACACAGGACACCGAATAGGACAGGAGAAGTACTCCAGATATAACAAACTGACCCTAGCCCCCGACACATAAACTACTTCAGCCTAAATACTGGAGGCTGAGACAGGAGGGGTCAGGAGACACTGTGGCCCCATCCGATGATACCCCCGGACAGGGCCAAACAGGAAGGATATAACCCCACCCACTTTGCAAAAGCACAGCCCCCACACCACTAGAGGGATATCTTCAACCACCAATTTACCATCCTGAGTTAAGCCAAAAATATCTCTGCCACTGCACAACCCAAGGGGGGCGTCAACCCAGACAGGAAGATCACATCAGTGACTCAACCCACTCAAGTGACGCACCCCTCCTAGGGACGTAACTCATATAATCTGCTCATAACTCTGATAATCTGTCTGTCTTTAATCTGTCTGAGACTGATAATCTGTCTGTCTTGAATCTGTTTGAGACTGATAATCTGTCTGTATTTAATCTGTCTGAGACTGATAATCTGTCTGTCTTTAATGTGTTTGAGACTGATAATATGTCTGTCTTTAATCTGTCTGATACTGATAATCTGTCTGTCTTTAATCTGTTTGAGACTGATAATCTGTCTGTCCTTAATCTGTCTGAGACTGAGACCATCTCACTTTGGGTTTAAAGACTCTGGACAAAGATCTACCCATCTCACTTTGGGTTTAAAGACTCTGGACAAAGATCTTACCCATCTCACTTTGGGTTTAAATACTATGGACAAAGATCTTACCCATCTCTCTTTGGGTTTCAAGACTCTGGACAAAGATCTTATCCATCTCACTTTGGGTTTAAAGACTCTGGACAAAGATCTTATCCATCTCTCTTTGGGTTTCAAGACTCTGGACAAAGATCTTACCCATCTCACTTTGGGTTTAAATACTATGGACAAAGATCTTACCCATCTCTCTTTGGGTTTCAAGACTCTGGACAAAGATCTTACCCATCTCACTTTGGGTTTAAATACTATGGACAAAGATCTTACCCATCTCTCTTTGGGTTTCAAGACTCTGGACAAAGATCTTATCCATCTCACTTTGGGGTTAAAGACTCTGGACAAAGATCTTACCCATTTCTCTTTGGGTTTAAATACTCTGGACAAAGATCTTACCCATCTCTCTTTGGGTTTCAAGACTCTGGACAAAGATCTTACCCATCTCTCTTTGGGTTTAAATACTATGGACAAAGATCTTACCCATCTCTCTTTGGGTTTCAAGACTCTGGACAAAGATCTTACCCATCTCACTTTGGGTTTAAATACTATGGACAAAGATCTTACCCATCTCTCTTTGGGTTTCAAGACTCTGGACAAAGATCTTATCCATCTCACTTTGGGGTTAAAGACTCTGGACAAAGATCTTACCCATTTCTCTTTGGGTTTAAATACTCTGGACAAAGATCTTACCCATCTCTCTTTGGGTTTCAAGACTCTGGACAAAGATCTTACCCATCTCTCTTTGGGTTTAAATACTATGGACAAAGATCTTACCCATCTCTCTTTGGGTTTCAAGACTCTGGACAAAGATCTTACCCATCTCACTTTGGGTTTAAATACTATGGACAAAGATCTTACCCATCTCTCTTTGGGTTTCAAGACTCTGGACAAAGATCTTACCCATCTCACTTTGGGTTTAAATACTATGGACAAAGATCTTACCCATCTCTCTTTGGGTTTCAAGACTCTGGACAAAGATCTTATCCATCTCACTTTGGGGTTAAAGACTCTGGACAAAGATCTTACCCATTTCTCTTTGGGTTTAAATACTCTGGACAAAGATCTTACCCATCTCTCTTTGGGTTTCAAGACTCTGGACAAAGATCTTACCCATCTCTCTTTGGGTTTAAATACTATGGACAAAGATCTTACCCATCTCTCTTTGTGTTTCAAGACTCTGGACAAAGATCTTACCCATCTCTCTTTGGGTTTAAATACTCTGGACAAAGATCTTACCCATCTCTCTTTGGGTTTAAATACTCTGGACAAAGATCTTACCCATCTCTCTTTGGGTTTAAATACTCTGGACAAAGATCTTACCCATCTCTCTTTGGGTTTAAATACTCTGGACAAAGATCTTACCCATCTCACCTTGAGTTGAAAGACTCTGCATTTTTGTTTTATCTATCTCACTCAGGTAATGGCTAGGGATAGCTGTGTAGGCTTATATTCTCTTGTAGTGGGTGTGTTTGCGCGTGTTCGCATGTGTGTGTGCGTGTGTGCGAGCGTGTGTGTGTGCGAGCGTGTGTGTGATGGGTGATTGTGTGCTTGCGTGTGTATGTGTGTGAATGAACATATTATCCACTTCACTCAGTTAATGACTGGGCTAGGTATACAGTGGGATGAGAACAGCTCAAAAAATGAAAGACCACAGGAGTAGCACTTACAGGCTTTCACTGAGTGGAGGCAACAGTACCTCGACTAGTTAACAATGCAGGGATAGTGCACAGAACACAACACTTAGGAGGCATATGGTAGTGTCCGCCTCATTCGGGTAATGACTGTATGGCACTAGGTGAGGAGGTGAAAGAACGGCTCATTCAGGTAATGACTGCATTTGGCTAGGTAAGGAGGTAATGACTACATGGGGCAAGGAGTTTGAACACATGGATATGAGTTAGAACACAGGGATATGAGTTAGAACACAGGGATAAGAGTTAGAACACTGGGATAGGAGTTAGAACACAGGGACAGGAGTTAGAACACCTGGATAGGAGTTAGAACACAGGGACAGGAGTTAGAGCACAGGGATATGAGTTAGAACACAGGGATAGGAGTTAGAACACAGGGATAGGAGTTAGAACACAGGGATAGGAGTTAGAACACAGGGTTAGGAGTTAGAACACAGGGATATGAGTTAGAACACATGGATAGGAGTTAGAACACAGGGATATGAGTTAGAACACAGGGATAGGAGTTAGAACACAGGGATAGGAGTTAGAACACAGGGATAGGAGTTAGAACACAGGGATAGGAGTTGGAACAGAGGGATAGGAGTTAGAACACAGGGATATGAGTTAGAACACTGGGATAGGAGTTACACACCATACCGTTACTCCCCTGCATACCCCACACCATACCATTACTCCCCTGCATACCCCACACTATACCATTACTCCCCTGCATACCCCACACCATACCATTATTCCCCTGCATACCCCACACCATACCGTTACTCCCCTGCATACCCCACACAATACTGTTATTCCCCGGCATACCCCACACCATACTGTTACTCCCCTGCATACCCCACACCATACCGTTACTCCCCTGCATACCCCACACCATACTGTGTCTCCCCTGCATAGCCCACACCATACCGTTACTCCCCTGCATACCCCACACCGTACCGTTACTCCCCTGCATACCCCACACCATACCGTTACTCCCCTGCATACCCCACACTATACCATACCCCCACCATACCGTTACTCCCCTGCATACCCCACACCATACTGTTACTCCCCTGCATACCCCACACTATACCATACCCCCACCATACCGTTACTCCCCTGCATACCCCACACCATACCGTTACTCCCCTGCATACCCCACACCATACCGTTACTCCCCTGCATACCCCACACCACACCGTTACTCCTCTGCATACCCCACACCATACCGTTACTCCCCTGCATACCCCACACCATACCATTACTCCCCTGCATACCCCACACCATACCGTTACTCCCCTGCATACCCCACACCATACCATTACTCCCCTGCATACCCCATACCATACCATTACTCCCCTGCATACCCCACACCATACCATTACTCCCCTGCATACCCCACACCATACCATTACTCCCCTGCATACCCCATACCATACCATTACTCCCCTGCATACCCCACACCATACCGTTACTCCCCTGCATACCCCCCACCACACCATTACTCTCCTGCATACCCCCCACCATACCGTTACTCCCCTGCATACCCCCACCATACCGTTACTCCCCTGCATACCTCACACCATACCGTTACTCCCTGCATACCCCACACCATACCGTTACTCCCCTGCATACCCCACACCACACCGTTACTCCTCTGCATACCCCACACCATACCATTACTCCTCTGCATACCCCACACCATACCGTTACTCCCCTGCATACCCCACACCATACCATTACTCCCCTGCATACCCCACACCATACCATTACTCCCCTGCATACCCCATACCATACCATTATTCCCCTGCATACCCCACACCATACCGTTACTCCCCTGCATACCCCACACCATACCATTACTCCCCTGCATACCCCACACCATACCGTTACTCCCCTGCATACCCCACACCATACCATTACTCCCCTGCATACCCCACACCATACCATTACTCCCCTGCATACCCTACACGATACCGTTACTCCCCTGCATACCCCACACCATACCGTTACTCCCCTGCATACCCCACACTATACCATTACTCCCCTGCATACCCCACACCATACCATTATTCCCCTGCATACCCCACACCATACCGTTACTCCCCTGCATACCCCACACAATACTGTTATTCCCCGGCATACCCCACACCATACTGTTACTCCCCTGCATACCCCACACCATACCGTTACTCCCCTGCATACCCCACACCATACTGTGTCTCCCCTGCATAGCCCACACCATACCGTTACTCCCCTGCATACCCCACACCGTACCGTTACTCCCCTGCATACCCCACACCATACCGTTACTCCCCTGCATACCCCACACCATACCGTTACTCCCCTGCATACCCCACACTATACCATACCCCCACCATACCGTTACTCCCCTGCATACCCCCCACCATACCGTTACTCCCCTGCATACCCCACACCATACCGTTACTCCCCTGCATACCCCACACCATACCGTTACTCCCCTGCATACCCCACACCACACCGTTACTCCTCTGCATACCCCACACCATACCGTTACTCCCCTGCATACCCCACACCATACCATTACTCCCCTGCATACCCCACACCATACCGTTACTCCCCTGCATACCCCACACCATACCATTACTCCCCTGCATACCCCATACCATACCGTTACTCCCCTGCATACCCCACACCATACCATTACTCCCCTGCATACCCCACACCATACCATTACTCCCCTGCATACCCCATACCATACCATTACTCCCCTGCATACCCCACACCATACCGTTACTCCCCTGCATACCCCCCACCACACCATTACTCTCCTGCATACCCCCCACCATACCGTTACTCCCCTGCATACCCCCACCATACCGTTACTCCCCTGCATACCTCACACCATACCGTTACTCCCTGCATACCCCACACCATACCGTTACTCCCCTGCATACCTCACACCACACCGTTACTCCTCTGCATACCCCACACCATACCATTACTCCTCTGCATACCCCACACCATACCATTACTCCCCTGCATACCCCACACCATACCATTACTCCCCTGCATACCCCACACCATACCATTACTCCCCTGCATACCCCATACCATACCATTACTCCCCTGCATACCCCACACCATACCGTTACTCCCCTGCATACCCCACACCATACCGTTACTCCCCTGCATACCCCACACCATACCATTACTCCCCTGCATACCCCATACCATACCATTACTCCCCTGCATACCCCACACCATACCGTTACTCCCCTGCATACCCCACACCATACCGTTACTCCCCTGCATACCCCACACCATACCGTTACTCCCCTGCATACCCCACACCATACCGTTACTCCCCTGCATACCCCACACCATACCATTACTCCCCTGCATACCCCACACCATACCATTACTCCCCTGCATACCCTACACAATACCGTTACTCCCCTGCATACCCCACACCATACCGTTACTCCCCTGCATACCCCACACCATACCATTACTCCCCTGCATACCCCACACTATACCATTACTCCCCTGCATACCCCACACCATACCATTATTCCCCTGCATACCCCACACCATACCGTTACTCCCCTGCATACCCCACACAATACTGTTATTCCCCGGCATACCCCACACCATACTGTTACTCCCCTGCATACCCCACACCATACCGTTACTCCCCTGCATACCCCACACCATACTGTGTCTCCCCTGCATAGCCCACACCATACCGTTACTCCCCTGCATACCCCACATCGTACCGTTACTCCCCTGCATACCCCACACCATACCGTTACTCCCCTGCATACCCCACACCATACCGTTACTCCCCTGCATACCCCACACTATACCATACCCCCACCATACCGTTACTCCCCTGCATACCCCACACCATACCGTTACTCCCCTGCATACCCCACACTATACCATACCCCCACCATACCGTTACTCCCCTGCATACCCCACACCATACCGTTACTCCCCTGCATACCCCACACCATACCGTTACTCCCCTGCATACCCCACACCACACCGTTACTCCTCTGCATACCCCACACCATACCGTTACTCCCCTGCATACCCCACACCATACCATTACTCCCCTGCATACCCCACACCATACCGTTACTCCCCTGCATACCCCACACCATACCATTACTCCCCTGCATACCCCATACCATACCGTTACTCCCCTGCATACCCCACACCATACCATTACTCCCCTGCATACCCCACACCATACCATTACTCCCCTGCATACCCCATACCATACCATTACTCCCCTGCATACCCCACACCATACCGTTACTCCCCTGCATACCCCCCACCACACCATTACTCTCCTGCATACCCCCCACCATACCGTTACTCCCCTGCATACCCCCACCATACCGTTACTCCCCTGCATACCTCACACCATACCGTTACTCCCTGCATACCCCACACCATACCGTTACTCCCCTGCATACCCCACACCACACCGTTACTCCTCTGCATACCCCACACCATACCATTACTCCTCTGCATACCCCACACCATACCATTACTCCCCTGCATACCCCACACCATACCATTACTCCCCTGCATACCCCACACCATACCATTACTCCCCTGCATACCCCATACCATACCATTACTCCCCTGCATACCCCACACCATACCGTTACTCCCCTGCATACCCCACACCATACCGTTACTCCCCTGCATACCCCACACCATACCATTACTCCCCTGCATACCCCATACCATACCATTACTCCCCTGCATACCCCACACCATACCGTTACTCCCCTGCATACCCCACACCATACCGTTACTCCCCTGCATACCCCACACCATACCGTTACTCCCCTGCATACCCCACACCATACCGTTACTCCCCTGCATACCCCACACCATACCATTACTCCCCTGCATACCCCACACCATACCATTACTCCCCTGCATACCCTACACGATACCGTTACTCCCCTGCATACCCCACACCATACCGTTACTCCCCTGCATACCCCACACCATACCATTACTCCCCTGCATACCCCACACTATACCATTACTCCCCTGCATACCCCACACCATACCATTATTCCCCTGCATACCCCACACCATACCGTTACTCCCCTGCATACCCCACACAATACTGTTATTCCCCGGCATACCCCACACCATACTGTTACTCCCCTGCATACCCCACACCATACCGTTACTCCCCTGCATACCCCACACCATACTGTGTCTCCCCTGCATAGCCCACACCATACCGTTACTCCCCTGCATACCCCACACCGTACCGTTACTCCCCTGCATACCCCACACCATACCGTTACTCCCCTGCATACCCCACACCATACCGTTACTCCCCTGCATACCCCACACTATACCATACCCCCACCATACCGTTACTCCCCTGCATACCCCACACCATACCGTTACTCCCCTGCATACCCCACACTATACCATACCCCCACCATACCGTTACTCCCCTGCATACCCCACACCATACCGTTACTCCCCTGCATACCCCACACCATACCGTTACTCCCCTGCATACCCCACACCACACCGTTACTCCTCTGCATACCCCACACCATACCGTTACTCCCCTGCATACCCCACACCATACCATTACTCCCCTGCATACCCCACACCATACCGTTACTCCCCTGCATACCCCACACCATACCATTACTCCCCTGCATACCCCATACCATACCATTACTCCCCTGCATACCCCACACCATACCATTACTCCCCTGCATACCCCACACCATACCATTACTCCCCTGCATACCCCATACCATACCATTACTCCCCTGCATACCCCACACCATACCGTTACTCCCCTGCATACCCCCCACCACACCATTACTCTCCTGCATACCCCCCACCATACCGTTACTCCCCTGCATACCCCCACCATACCGTTACTCCCCTGCATACCTCACACCATACCGTTACTCCCTGCATACCCCACACCATACCGTTACTCCCCTGCATACCCCACACCACACCATTACTCCTCTGCATACCCCACACCATACCATTACTCCTCTGCATACCCCACACCATACCGTTACTCCCCTGCATACCCCACACCATACCATTACTCCCCTGCATACCCCACACCATACCATTACTCCCCTGCATACCCCATACCATACCATTACTCCCCTGCATACCCCACACCATACCGTTACTCCCCTGCATACCCCACACCATACCGTTACTCCCCTGCATACCCCACACCATACCATTACTCCCCTGCATACCCCATACCATACCATTACTCCCCTGCATACCCCACACCATACCGTTACTCCCCTGCATACCCCACACCATACCGTTACTCCCCTGCATACCCCACACCATACCGTTACTCCCCTGCATACCCCACACCATACCGTTACTCCCCTGCATACCCCCACCATACCGTTACTCCCCTGCATACCCCACACCATACCATTACTCCCCTGCATACTCCATACCATACCATTACTCCCCTGCATACCCCCACCATACCGTTACTCCCCTGCATACCCCACACCATACCATTACTCCCCTGCATACTCCATACCATACCATTACTCCCCTGCATACCCCACACCATACCGTTACTCCCCTGCATACCCCACACCATACCGTTACTCCCCTGCATACCCCACACCATACCATTACTCCCCTGCATACCCCACACCATACCATTACTCCCCTGCATACCCCCCACCATACCGTTACTCCCCTGCATACCCCCCACCATACCGTTACTCCCCTGCATACCCCCCACCAAACTGTTACTCCCCTGCATACCCCACACCATACCGTTACTCCCCTGCATACCCCACACCATACCATTAAACCTCCTCTAGATCAACGACCTTGTTCAGGGTTTTGTTCAGGCCTCGAACAACAGTTAAGATCTTAGTCAGCCAGTATCAATCAACTCCACGTCCCAACGTCGTTATGAAAAGAAAGGGAGGAACTGTTAACAACCAGGCAGCTTATCGATGTTCAACAAGACAATCAGAGTGCACTGTAGGCTTCCTCTCACGCAGCATACGGAGTCTAGACTAGGAACTCTGTTCAATCCTTATGGTGGAAGTTTTACATTGTGATGTAAACGTTTAAAAACAATGGAGGAGAGACTACGTTCACGGTAAACTCTCCCGAGTGGCGCAGCGGCCTAAGGCACTGCATCTCAGTGCTAGAGTCGTCACTACAGACCCTGGTTTGATTCCAGGATGTATCACAACCGGCCGTGATTGGGAGTCCCATAGGGCGGTGCACAATTGGCCCTGTATCGTGTCCGGGTTTGGCCCGGGGTAGGCATATTTGTTCTTAAACTGACTTGCCTAGTTAAACATAAAAATATGTTGTCTCCATCAGAAAATGACCGTTACATTTCCTTTGAGCAATCTGTACGGCTTCAGCTTCAGACTGAACAGAGTCCTAGATGTTTATGAACTAGAGAGTATCGATGAGACTGTCATTTCAACGTAGACACACTCTAGCTCATAAATAGCTAGGCTTGCATCCCAAACGGCACCCTATTCCATGTATAGTGTACTACTTTTAACCAGGGCCAGTAGGGTAGTGGTCAAATGGAGTTCACTACACAGGGAATAGGGGACGCGGACTAGATATTTATGATTTATGAATGAGAGTGTTCTCTGCTCTGACTGACGCTGTCTCAGCATGTTAAGAGACACGGGGAAGAGGAGGCTCTCTAAATGCAGGCACAGAACACCATACACACACACACACACGCACGCACGCACGCATGCACACACACACACACACACACACACACGCACGCACGCACGCACGCACGCACACATGTGAACACACACACACGCACACACACACACACACACACACACACACACACACATACGCACACACACATGCGCACACACACACACGCACACACACGCACACACACACACACACATACACACACACACATACACACATACACACATATTTGGGGCGGCCTAGTGGTTAGAGCGTTGGACTAGTAACCGAAAGATTGCAAGTTCATATCCCCGAGCTGACAAGGTACAAATCTGTTGTTCTGCCCCTGAACAAGGCAGTTAACACACTGTTCCTAGGCCGTCATTGAAAATAAGAAATTGTTTTTAACTGACTTGCCTAGTTAAATAAAGGTTAAATAAACATACACACACACACACACACACACAAGAGCCATGGGGGAACTAAGGACCAGGGGACGTGTCTTAATGTAGGAGCTGGTGTTGCTCTCAGGTTGATGGTTATAGAACCGAACACTTGGTCTACGATACACAGAACAAGTAGCTACTGCACGTGTAACAGCCAATGGGGAGCCTAGAAATTAGACTGAGAGTATAGAGCAATCGTCTTGTCAGGACTTCATAGACTTTTAATGCTGTTTCTCTGTGGATTCATGGTGTTAACGAGGGGTTAAATGTTCCCGCTCTGCGATGATTAGAGGAGACAGATTATCCGTACACACGCTCGCAGGCACACACACACACACACACACATACACACACACCGTACGTACACACACACACACACACACACACAGATACACACACACACACACACACCGTACGTACACACACACCGTACACACACACACACCGTACGTACACACACACCGTACGTACACACACACACTGTACGTACACACACACCATACGTACACACACACCATACATACACACACACCATACATACACACACACACACAGTATGTACACACACAACCGTACGTACACACACACTGTACGTACACACACACCATACATACACACACACACACACACACACCGTACGTACACACACCATACATACACACACACCATACACACACACCATACATACACACACACACCATACATACACACACACACACACACACACACACACAGTATGTACACACACAACCGTACGTACACACACACTGTACGTACACACACACCATACATACACACACACACACACACACACCGTACGTACACACACACCCACACCATACATACACACACACCATACATACACACACACACACACACACACACACCGTACGTACGTACACACGCACGCACCGTACGTACACACACACACACACACACACACACACACACACACACACACAGTAATAGTATAAACGCCTGTGTGTTTTATGTGACTTGAAGCAGGTTACAGAGCATACGATGTGACCATGTACAGTATGTCCTCTTTTTAGAAGTAGTCAAATGTTTTGACTTGTAGAGGAACTTTAAGCCATAACAATTCCCCTACTGCTTGGTGTGAGTCATTCCCTGTCACACAGCATCTGTGTCCTTCTGTAGTAGAATGTAGCATCATATTAAATGGGTTTCCCATTCCCCTACAGCTTGATGTAAGTCATTCCCCAGGAGCTGGAGAGGAGAGTGGAGTTATCTTAATGTCTTAATGTGGGATTAAGTGCCTCCCCTCCCATCAACCCAGCAGGCATTTTCTCCAATTCATTTGTAATAACCACAAGATTACAAAACACATGAAATATGATGATAATGGATATAAGACCTTTAAAGGAGGCCATTAATGGAGTGAGAGGGAGAGAGAGAGAGGGGGAGAGAGGGGGGAGAGAGAGCGAGAGAGAGAGAGAGAGAGAGAGGGGGGAGAGAGAGAGAGTGAGAGGGGAGAGAGAGAGGGGGGGGAGAGAGAGAGGGAGAGGGGAGAGAGAGGGAGAGAGAGAGAGAGAGAGGAGAGGAAGAGAGGGGAGAGAGAGAGAGAGAGAGAGAGAGGGAGAGAGAGAGAGAGAGAGGGAGAGAGGGGGGAGAGAGAGAGAGAGAGAGAGAGAGAGAGAGAGAGAGAGAGAAAGATGGGGGAGAGAGAGAGAGGGAGAGGGGAGAGAGAGAGAGAGAGAGGGAGAGGGGAGAGAGAGAGAGAGGGAGAGAGAGAGAGAGAGAGAGAGAGAGAGAGAGAGAGAGGGGGGAGAGGAGGGCAGAGAGAGAGAGCGCGAGAGAGAGCGCGAGAGAGAGCGCGAGAGAGAGAAAGTAGGAGGAGAGGAGAGTAGAGGAGAGGGAGAGAGAGCGATAGAGAGTGCGAGGGAGAGCGAGAGAGAGAAAGTAGGAGGAGAGGAGAGGAGAGGGAGAGAGAGTGAGAGAGAGAGAGAGAGAGAGAGAGAGAGAGAGAGAGAGAGAGAACATCATTAGTGGTCTTATGCTCTCTCTGTCTCTCTCTCCTAGTTAAAGTTGCCTGTACTGTGATACTACTTATAAAATTATATTGCATTTTCTTACACCATAAGGAGTGTTTAAAGAGGGGATCTGAACTTCCTCACCCAACCTGGTCTCAGAGCATTTCGTATTATTTTGTACAGTGCCTTGCGAAAGTATTTGGCCCCCTTGAACTTTGCGACCTTTTGCCACATTTCAGGCTTCAAACATAAAGATATAAAACTGTATTTTTTGTGAAGAATCAACAACAAATGGGACACAATCATGAAGTGGAACAACATTTATTGGATATTTCAAACTTTTTTAACAAATCAAAAACTGAAAAATTGGGCGTGCAAAATTATTCAGCCCCCTTAAGTTAATACTTTGTAGCGCCACCTTTTGCTGCGATTACAGCTGTAAATCGCTTGGGGTATGTCTCTATCAGTTTTGCACATCGAGAGACTGAATTTTTTTCCCATTCCTCCTTGCAAAACAGCTCGAGCTCAGTGAGGTTGGATGGAGAGCATTTGTGAACAGCAGTTTTCAGTTCTTTCCACAGATTCTCGATTGGATTCAGGTCTGGACTTTGACTTGGCCATTCTAACACCTGGATATGTTTATTTTTGAACCATTCCATTGTAGATTTTGCTTTATGTTTTGGATCATTGTCTTGTTGGAAGACAAATCTCCGTCCCAGTCTCAGGTCTTTTGCAGACTCCATCAGGTTTTCTTCCAAAATGGTCCTGTATTTGGCTCCATCCATCTTCCCATCAATTTTAACCATCTTCCCTGTCCCTGCTGAAGAAAAGCAGGCCCAAACCATGATGCTGCCACCACCATGTTTGACAGTGGGGATGGTGTGTTCAGGGTGTGAGCTGTGTTGCTTTTACGCCAAACATAACGTTTTGCATTGTTGCCAAAAAGTATTATTATGGATCCTATTAGTTCCTGCCAAGGCAGCAGCTACTCTTCCTGGAGTTTATTATGGATCCTATTAGTTCCTGCCAAGGCAGCAGCTACTCTTCCTGGAGTTTATTATGGATCCTATTAGTTCCTGCCAAGGCAGCAGCTACTCTTCCTGGGGTTTATTATGGATCCCCATTAGTTCCCGCAAAGGCAGCAGCTGCTCTTCCTGGGGTTTATTATGGATCCCCATTAGTTCCTGTCAAGGCAGCAGCTACTCTTCCTGGGGTTTATTATGGATCCCCATTAGTTCCTGTCAAGGCAGCAGCTACTCTTCCTGGGGTTTATTATGGATCCCCATTAGTTCCTGCCGAGGTAGCAGCTACTCTTCCTGGGGTTTATTATGGATCCCCATTAGTTCCTGCCAAGGCAGCAGCTACTCTTCCTGGGGTTTATTATGGATCCTCATTAGTTCCTGTCGAGGCAGCAGCTACTCTTCCTGGAGTTTATTATGGATCCTATTAGTTCCTGCCAAGGCAGCAGCTACTCTTCCTGGAGTTTATTATGGATCCTATTAGTTCCTGCCAAGGCAGCAGCTACTCTTCCTGGAGTTTATTATGGATCCTATTAGTTCCTGCCAAGGCAGCAGCTACTCTTCCTGGAGTTTATTATGGATCCTATTAGTTCCTGCCAAGGCAGCAGCTACTCTTCCTGGGGTTTATTATGGATCCCCATTAGTTCCTGCTGAGGCAGCAGCTGCTCTTCCTGGGGTTTATTATGGATCCCCATTAGTTCCTGCCGAGGTAGCAGCTACTCTCCCTGGGATTTATTATGGATCCTATTAGTTCCTGCCGAGGCAGCAGCTACTCTTCCTGGGGTTTATTATGGATCCCCATTAGTTCCTGCCAAGGCAGCAGCTACTCTTCCTGGGGTTTATTATGGATCCCCATTAGTTCCTGCCAAGGCAGCAGCTACTCTTCCTGGGGTTTATTATGGATCCCCATTAGTTCCTGCCAAGGCAGCAGCTACTCTTCCTGGGGTTTATTATGGATCCCCATTA
The DNA here is from genome assembly GCF_013265735.2 of Oncorhynchus mykiss. Taxonomy (NCBI): domain Eukaryota; kingdom Metazoa; phylum Chordata; class Actinopteri; order Salmoniformes; family Salmonidae; genus Oncorhynchus; species Oncorhynchus mykiss. The sequence continues at coordinate 69,471,689 of NC_048577.1, forward strand.
GTTCCTGCCAAGGCAGCAGCTACTCTTCCTGGGGTTTACCACTACAATACAACACATTATTACACCACTACTCTATCACTACATATCTACAATACAACATTTATAATACCACTACATATCTACAATACAACATTTATAATACCACTACATATCTACAATACAACATTTATAATACCACAGTACAACAATATTCCAACATTACGATGTTCTTGTGTGTAGAATACGGTTAGCGAGTGTGTGCGTATGTGTGTTCCCGTGTGTGTGTGTGTGTGTGTGTGTTCCCATGTGTGTGTGTGTGTTCCCGTGTGTGTGTGTGTGTGTGTGTGTGTGTGTGTGTGTGTGTGTGTGTGTGTGTGTGTGTGTGTGTGTGTGTGTTCCCGTGCATGTCTCTTCACAGTCCGCGATGTATATCTGTTTTTTAACTCTGATTTTATTGCCTGCCTTAGTTACTTGATGCGGAACAGAATTCCATGTACCCCTGGCTCTATGTAGTACTGTGGAATAGAGTTCCATGTACCCCTGGCTCTATGTAGTACTGTGGAATAGAGTTCCATGTACCCCTGGCTCTATGTAGTACTGTGGAATAGAGTTCCATGTACCCCTGGCTCTATGTAGTACTGTGAAATAGAGTTCCATGTACCCCTGGCTCTATGTAGTACTGTGGAATAGAGTTCCATGTACCCCTGGCTCTATGTAGTACTGTGAAATAGAGTTCCATGTACCCCTGGCTCTATGTAGTACTGTGGAATAGAGTTCCATGTACCCCTGGCTCTATGTAGTACTGTGGAATAGAGTTCCATATACCCTTGGCTCTATGTAGTACTGTGGAATAGAGTTCCATGTAGCCATGGCTCTATGTAGTACTGTGGAATAGAGTTCCATGTAGCCATGGCTCTATGTAGTACTGTGGAATAGAGTTCCATGTAGTCATGGCTCTATGTAGTACTGTGGAATAGAGTTCCATGTACCCCTGGCTCTATGTAGTACTGTGTGTTTCCCATAGTCTGTTCTGGATTTGGGGACTGTGAAGAGACCTCTGGTGGCATGTCATGTGGGGGTTTGAATGGGTGTCTGAGCTGTGTGCTAGTTGTTTAAACAGACAGCACGGTGCCTTCAACATGTCAATACCTCTCACAAATACAAGTAGTGATGCAGTCAATCTCTCCTCTACTTTGAGCCAGGAGAGCTTGACATGCCTATTATTGGTGTTAGCTCTCTGTGCACATTGAAGGGCCCTCCGCGCTGCTCTGTTCTGGGCCAACTGTAATTGGCTCATGTCCCTCTTTGTGTCACTTGACTATATGACTGGGCAGTAGTCCAGGTGCTACAGAACTAGGGCCTGTAGGACTTGTTTTGTTGATAGCGATGTCAAGAAAGCAGAGCAGCGCTTCATTATGGACAGACTTCTCCCCCTCTTAGCTACTGTCGTATCAATATGTTCTGACCATGACAGTTTACAATCCAGGGTTACGCCAAGAGGTTTTGGTCTCTTCAACTTGCTCAATGTCCACTTTATTCATTACATTAGTATTTATTTCATTGAGGTTGATGGTTCAGTGAATGATTCATCCCCAAATACAATGCTTTTAGTTTAGCTTAGTGTCTTTCTGCTTGACAGAATTGGACTCTCTCTTGATTCTAACTGCAGTTTGCAAATGACTTCCTAAAGTATTGTTTTATATGAATAAGTTAAAAGCTAGCTGAGGGGAGATTCATAATTAAACACAACTAATATGATTAGAACAAAAGCTTCTAAAAGCCTTTGGTCCTGTCCCAAAACGCTCCCTACCTATTCCCTGCATAGAGCTCTGGGCCAAAGTAGAGCACTAGAAAGGGTATAGGGTGCAGGGTATAAGGTACAGGGTATAGGGTACAGGGTATAAGGTACAGGACACATGGTATAGGGTATAGGGTATAAAGTATAGGGTATAAGGTACAGGGTATAGGGTACAGGGTATAGGGTATAAGGTACAGGGTATAGGGTACAGGGTATAAGGTACAGGACACATGGTATAGGGTATAGGGTATAAGGTACAGGGTACAGGGTATAAGGTACAGGGTATAAGGTATAAGGTACAGGGTGCAGGGTATAGGGTACAGGGTATAGGGTATAAGGTACAGGGTATAAAGTATAGGGTATAAGGTACAGGGTATAGGGTACAGGGTATAGGGTACAGGGCACATGGTGTAGGGTACAGGATATAAGGTACAGGGTATAGGGTACAGGGTATAAGGTACAGGGTATAAGGTACAGGGCACATGGTGTAGGGTACAGGGTATAAGGTATAGGGTACAGGGTATAAGGTACAGGGTACAGGGTATAAGGTATAGGGTATAAAGTCTAGGGTATAAGGTACAGGGTATAGGGTACAGGGTATAGGGTACAGGGCACATGGTGTAGGGTACAGGATATAAGGTATAGGGTACAGGGTATAAGGTACAGGGTACAGGGTATAAGGTATAGGGTACAGGGTATAAGGTACAGGGTACAGGGTATAAGGTACAGGGTATAAAGTATAGGGTATAAGGTACAGGGTATAGGGTACAGGGTATAGGGTACAGGGCACATGGTGTAGGGTACAGGATATAAGGTACAGGGTATAGGGTACAGGGTATAAGGTACAGGGTATAAGGTACAGGGCACATGGTGTAGGGTACAGGGTATAAGGTATAGGGTACAGGGTATAAGGTACAGGGTACAGGGTATAAGGTATAGGGTATAAAGTATAGGGTATAAGGTACAGGGTATAGGGTACAGGGTATAGGGTACAGGGCACATGGTGTAGGGTACAGGATATAAGGTATAGGGTACAGGGTATAAGGTACAGGGTACAGGGTATAAGGTATAGGGTACAGGGTATAAGGTACAGGGTACAGGGTATAAGGTACAGGGTATAAAGTATAGGGTATAAGGTACAGGGTATAGGGTACAGGGTATAGGGTACAGGGCACATGGTGTAGGGTACAGGATATAAGGTATAGGGCACAGGGTATAAGGTACAGGGTACAGGGTATAAGGTATAGGGCACATGGTATAGGGTACAGGGTATAAGGTACAGGGTACAGGGTATAAGGTATAGAACACATGGTATAGGGTACAGGGTATAAGTTATAGGGCACAGGGTATAAGGTATAGGGCACAGGGTATAGGGTATAAGGTATAGGGCACAGGGTATAGGGTACAGGGTATAAGGTATAGGGCACAGGGTATAGGGTACAGGGTATAAGGTACAGGGTACAGGGTATAAGGTATAGGGCACATGGTGTAGGGTACAGGGAATAAGGTATAGGGCACCGGGTATAAGGTACAGGGTACAGGGTATAGGGTATAAGGTATAGGGCACAGGGTATAAGGTACAGGGTACAGGGTATAAGGTATAGGGCACATGGTGTAGGGTACAGGGAATAAGGTACAGGGTACAGAGTATAGAGTATAGAATATTGTGTACAGGGTATAAGGTATAGGGTATAGGCTATAAGGTATAAGGTATACGGTATAGGGAGCAGGGTACAGGGTACAGGGTACAGGGTGCAGGGTATACGGTATACGGTATAGGGTATACGGTATAGGGTACAGGGTATAGGGTACAGGGTATAAGGTATAGGGCACAGGGTATAGGGTACAGGGTATAAGGTACAGGGTACAGGGTATAAGGTATAGGGCACATGGTGTAGGGTACAGGGAATAAGGTATAGGGCACCGGGTATAAGGTACAGGGTACAGGGTATAGGGTATAAGGTATAGGGCACAGGGTATAAGGTACAGGGTACAGGGTATAAGGTATAGGGCACATGGTGTAGGGTACAGGGAATAAGGTACAGGGTACAGAGTATAGAGTATAGAATATTGTGTACAGGGTATAAGGTATAGGGTATAGGCTATAAGGTATAAGGTATACGGTATAGGGAGCAGGGTACCGGGTACAGGGTACAGGGTACAGGGTAGACGGTATACGGTATAGGGTATACGGTATAGGGTACAGGGTATAGGGTACAGGGTACAGGGTACAGGGTACAGGGCACCATTTGGGACATAGCCCTTGTCTCCAGCAACAGATATCTGATTAATATAGTACATTTGGTGCCATCAAACATCATCTAATACTAAAGAGGAGGAATATTCGCTTAATTGACAGAGAGAGGAAATGATGGAAGGTGATTAACCAATTAAATGAGCACTCGGAGTTCATCAGATGTCAGACGTTTGTAATGAATCGATAAAAACGTTTTGAGATATCTGTTTCAGACAGAGTTCAGCTTTAAACATGCTTATGCCAACAACTATACGTTGATATTATGTTTATTATATTACGTTTATGTGTTGTGAATGTGTTATGTATGGGTAATGAATGTGTTATGTATGGGTAATGAATGTGTTATGTATGGGTAATGAATGTGTTATGTATGGGTAATGAATGTGTTATGTATGGGTAATGAAGGTGTTATGTATGGGTAATGAATGTGTTATGTATGGGTAATGAATGTGTTATGTGTGTGTTATGTATGGGTAATGAATGTGTTATGTATGGGTAATGAATGTGTTATGTATGGTAATGAATGTGTTATGTATGGGTAATGAATGTGTTATGAATGTGTTATGTATGGTATTCAATGTGTTATGAATGTGTTATGTATGGGTAATGAATGTGTTATGTATGGGTAATGAATGTGTTATGTATGGTAATAAATGTGTTATGTATGGTTATGAATGTGTTATGTATGGTAATGAATGTGTTATGTATGGTAATGAATGTGTTATGAATGTGTTATGTATGGTATTCAATGTGTTATGAATGTGTTATGTATGGGTATTCAATGTGTTATGTATGGTAATGAATGTGTTATGTATGGGTAATGAATGTGTTATGAAGTCCTTATGTAGGTACCCTTCAAATGATTGTCTCTGGGCCTTTTCTTCACATAGTCTCACCTACCAAGCCTGTTTTTCGTGGTAACTTTCTATATGTGTTTGATGGGTTATTAAACTTTAAACATTTAGGGATTCCAGGAAGACGCCCATCTAGGGGTTTCAGCTGGTAAATTGAGCCTTTTGGCATTTACAGAAAGAAATGTGAATAGAGCAGTGATGACGTTACGTTTCCTGACACTGATACTGAGGATACCCAGATGTCATCTTCTCTCATGCTAACACACAGAGACTAGAGGGAACCATGGTTACTGAACTGATACTGAGGATACCCAGATGTCATCTTCTCTCATGCTAACACACAGAGACTAGAGGGAACCATGGTTACTGAACTGATACTGAGGATACCCAGATGTCATCTTCTCTCATGCTAACACACAGCGACTAGAGGGAACCATGGTTACTGAACTGATACTGAGGATACCCAGATGTCATCTTCTCTCATGCTAACACACAGAGACTAGAGGGAACCATGGTTACTGAACTGATACTGAGGATACCCAGATGTCATCTTCTCTCATGCTAACACACAGAGACTAGAGGGAACCATGGTTACTGAACTGATACTGAGGATACCCAGATGTCATCTTCTCTCATGCTAACACACAGCGACTAGAGGGAACCATGGTTACTGAACTGATACTGAGGATACCCAGATGTCATCTTCTCTCATGCTAACACACAGAGACTAGAGGGAACCATGGCTACTGAACTGATACTGAGGATACCCAGATGTCATCTTCTCTCATGCTAACACATAGAGACTAGAGGGAACCATGGTTACTGAACTGATACTGAGGATACCCAGATGTCATCTTCTCTCATGCTAACACATAGAGACTAGAGGGAACCATGGTTACTGATCTGAGACAACTTGGTTGTTGTTGTTGTGTTGTTGTTTTTCTTCCTTCTCTCTGTCTCCCCTGGCTGTCTCCCCTGGCTGTCTCCCTAGCTGTCTCCCCTGGCTGTCTCAGACACAGCTGGCTAAGGACAAGGATGCTCTGTTTTGTTCTGACTCGACAGTCCTCATTTTATTACAACCTCTGGGTGGGTGTATGTACCATGCATGGTGGGACTGTAAGAAGATACAAAACACACAGAGACAGAGACAGAGAGAGGAGAGAGAGAGGAGAGAGAGAAGAGAGAGAGAGACAGAGAGAGGAGAGAGAAGAAAGAGACAGAGACAGAGAGAGGAGAGAGAGGAGAGAGATGAGATATATATAGAGAGAGAGACAGAGAGAGAGAGAGAGAGAGAGAGTAGATATATATAGAGAGAGACAGGAGAGAGAAAGAGAGAGAGAGAGAGACAGAGAGAGAGACTTCCCAGAGGAGAACAGAGCTGCAGTGTGAGGTCTGACTATAGTGGAGATCCACTTCCCAGAGGAGAACAGAGCTGCAGTGTGAGGTCTGACTATAGTGGAGATCCACTTCCCAGAGGAGAACAGAGCTGCAGTGTGAGGTCTGACTATAGTGGAGATCCACTTCCCAGAGGAGAACAGAGCTGCTGTGTGAGGTCTGACTATAGGTTGGGGAGACTCAGAGGAGAACAGAGCTGCAGTGTGAGGTCTGGATTTAGGTTGGGGAGACTCCGAGGAGAACAGAGCTGTTGTGTGAGGTCTGACTATAGGTTGGGGAGACTCAGAGGAGAACAGAGCTGCAGTGTGAGGTCTGGATTTAGGTTGGGGAGACTCAGAGGAGAACAGAGCTGTTGTGTGAGGTCTGGTTATAGGTTGGAAAGACTCAGAGGAGAGCAGAGCTGTTGTGTGAGGTCTGGATTTAGGTTGGGGAGACTCAGAGGAGAACAGAGCTGTTGTGTGAGGTCTGGTTATAGGTTGGAAAGACTCAGAGGAGAGCAGAGCTGTTGTGTGAGGTCTGGATTTAGGTTGGGGAGACTCCGAGGAGAGCAGAGCTGTTGTGTGAGGTCTGGTTATAGGTTGGAAAGACTCAGAGGAGAGCAGAGCTGTTGTGTGAGGTCTGGATTTAGGTTGGGGAGACTCAGAGGAGAGCAGAGCTGCTGTGTGAGGTCTGACTATAGGTTGAGTAGACGAGAAGTCTCTGGATGGCCAAAGCACATTGAGATGACCTTGAACCCCAGTGAGATGATCTAGAACCACAGGAGATGACCTTGAAC
>NC_048577.1:69483746-69488746 GCF_013265735.2 Oncorhynchus mykiss
CAATTGGGATCAAGGGACCAAATGTGGGCCAGGAAAACATTCCCCACACCATTACACCACCACCACCAGCCTGTACCTTTGACACCAGGCAAGGATGGGGCCATTCTTGGTAAACCCTTGACTGTGTCGTGCATGAAAATCCCATGACGCCGGACGTTTCTGAGATATTGGAACCGGCGCGCCTGGCACCAATGATCATACCAGGCTCAAAGTCGGTTTTGTCACTCGTTTTGCCCATTCTAACTTTCAATCGAACAGTAACTGAATGCCTCGATGCCTGTCTGCCTGCCTGCCTGCCTGCTTTATATAGCGAGCCACGGCCACGTGACTCACTGTCTGGAGGAGCGAACCGTTTTCGTGAACAGGGTAGTGTACCTAATAAACTGTCCTCCGAGTGCATGTTCGATGCATATAAAAAAAATCACCAAAAACAAGTGGCCATACTGGGCATGATTTAATGTATCTACTGAAGCTTACAAATTCTCTATCATGTGTAAAGACCACACAATGGTAGGCAGAATGGTAGCCTAGACGTATTTGTTTGTTTTATTTCTAAATATATGCTGGGCAGTGCAGCTGGGTAGTGGCAGGTTGCTATAGACTGTGTTGGTCAGGCCAGCTGGGTAGTGGCAGGTTGCTATAGACTGTGTTGGTCAGGCCAGCTGGGTAGTGGCAGGTTGCTATAGACAGTGTTAGTCAGGCCAGCTGGGTAGTGGCAGGTTGTTATAGACAGTGTTGGTCAGGCCAGCTGGGTAGTGGCAGGTTGTTATAGACAGTGTTGGTCAGGCCAGCTGGGTAGTGGCAGGTTGTTATAGACAGTGTTGGTCAGGCCAGCTGGGTAGTGGCAGGTTGTTATAGACAGTGTTGGTCAGGCCAGCTGGGTAGTGGCAGGTTGTTATAGACAGTGTTGGTCAGGCCAGCTGGGTAGTAGCAGGTTGTTATAGACAGTGTTGGTCAGGCCAGCTGGGTAGAGGCAGGTTGTTATAGACAGTGTTGGTCAGGCCAGCTGGGTAGTAGCAGGTTGTTATAGACAGTGTTGGTCAGGCCAGCTGGGTGGTGGCAGGTTGTTATAGACAGTGTTGGTCAGGCCAGCTGGGTAGTGGCAGGTTGTTATAGACAGTGTTGGGCAGTGCAGCTGGGTAGTGGCAGGTTGTTATAGACAGTGTTAGTCAGGCCAGCTGGGTAGTGGCAGGTTGTTATAGACAGTGTTGGTCAGGCCAGCTGGGTAGTGGCAGGTTGTTATAGACAGTGTTGGTCAGGCCAGCTGGGTAGTGACAGGTTGTTATAGACAGTGTTGGTCAGGCCAGCTGGGTAGTGGCAGGTTGTTATAGACAGTGTTAGTCAGGCCAGCTGGGTAGTGGCAGGTTGTTATAGACAGTGTTGGTCAGGCCAGCTGGGTAGTGGCAGGTTGTTATAGACAGTGTTGGTCAGGCCAGCTGGGTAATGGCAGGTTGTTATAGACAGTGTTGGTCAGGCCAGCTGGGTAGTGGCAGGTTGTTATAGACAGTGTTGGTCAGGCCAGCTGGGTAGTGGCAGGTTGTTATAGACAGTGTTGGTCAGGCCAGCTGGGTAGTGACAGGTTGTTATAGACAGTATTGGTCAGGCCAGCTGGGTAGTGGCAGGTTGTTATAGACAGTGTTGGTCAGGCCAACTGGGTAGTGGCAGGTTGTTATAGACAGTGTTGGTCAGGCCAGCTGGGTAGTGGCAGGTTGTTATAGACAGTGTTGGTCAGGCCAGCTGGGTAGTGACAGGTTGTTATAGACAGTATTGGTCAGGCCAGCTGGGTAGTGGCAGGTTGGCTAGGCTGGCTTCCGGGTTGGATGCGCGCTGTGTTAAGAAGCAGTGCGGCTTGGTTGGGTTGTGTATCGGAGGACGCATGACTTTCAACCTTCGTCTCTCCCGTACGGGAGTTGTAGCGATGAGACAAGATAGTAGATAATAAACAATTTATACCACAAAACAACAGCAAGGGCTTTACAGTTTAGTTTAGTCAATCTGTTTTTGCTTGTTTCCTTAAAGTTGTTACTGTCAATGTATTCAGAGTTAGGATGCTCTTCTAAAAGCATCTAGATGTACTGTCCACTAGTCTGTCCACTAATATGATTATCTATGTAAGACATTCTGTCACACAATAATGTCCTTTGGTTTAAATGTACATGAAGGTAGTCAATTCAACTTTCGATCCTTAGAAATATTTTTTGGGGGTGAACTCATGTCTCTAAATGTTCTGTGGATGTTCCAAACGTTTTGGCATGTTCTTTTGGTTTCTATTTTTTATCCACATTCTTTCTAATGAAGAGACTGTGTCCCAGATGGCACCCTATTCCCCCAGATGGCACCCTATTCCCCCAGATGGTACCCAATTCCCCCAAATGGCACCCTATTCGCCCAAATGGCACCCTATTCCCCCAGATGGTACCCAATTCCCCCAAATGGCACCCTATTCGCCCAAATGGCACCCTATTCCCCCAGATGGTACCCAATTCCCCCAAATGGCACCCTATTCGCCCAAATGGCACCCTATTCCCCCCAAATGGCACCCTATTCCCCCCAAATGGCACCCTATTCCCCCCAAATGGCACCATATTCCCCCCAAATGGCACCATATTCCCCCCAAATGGCACCCTATTCCCCCCAAATGGCACCCTATTCCCCCCAAATGGCACCCTATTCCCCCAGATGGCACCCTATTCCCCCAGATAGCACCCTATTAAGCCCAAATGGCACCCAATTCCCCCAGATGGCACCCTATTCCCCCAGATGGTACCCAATTCCCCCAAATGGCACCCTATTCGCCCAAATGGCACCCTATTCCCCCCAAATGGCACCCTATTCCCCCCAAATGGCACCCTATTCCCCCCAAATGGCACCCTATTCCCCCCAAATGGCACCCTATTCCCCCCAAATGGCACCCTATTCCCCCAGATGGCACCCTATTCCCCCAGATAGCACCCTATTCCCCCAAATGGCACCCAATTCCCCCAGATGGCACCCTATTCCCCCAAATGGCACCCTATTCCCCCAGATGGTACCCTATTCCCCCAGATGGTACCCAATTCCCCCAAATGGCACCCTATTCGCCCAAATGGCACCCTATTCCCCCCAAATGGCACCCTATTCCCCCCAAATGGCACCCTATTCCCCCCAAATGGCACCCTATTCCCCCCAAATGGCACCCTATTCCCCCCAAATGGCACCCTATTCCCCCAGATGGCACCCTATTCCCCCAGATAGCACCCTATTCCCCCAAATGGCACCCTATTCCCCCAGATGGCACCCTATTCCCCCAAATGGCACCCTATTCCCCCAGATGGCACCCTATTCCCCCAAATGGCACCCTATTCCCCCAGATGGCACCCTATTCCCCCAAATGGCACCCTATTCCCCCAGATGGCACCCAATTCCCCCAAATGGCACCCTATTCGCCCAAATGGCACCCTATTCCCCCCAAATGGCACCCTATTCCCCCAAATGGCACCCTATTCCCCCCAAATGGCACCATAGTCCCCCAAATGGCACCCTATTCCCCCAGATGGCACCCTATTCCCCCCAAATGGCACCCTATTCCCCCAAATGGCACCCTATTCCCCCAAATGGCACCCTATTCCCCCAGATGGCACCCTATTCCCCCAGATGGCACCCTATTCCCCCAAATGGCACCCAATTCCCCCAAATGGCACCCAATTCCCCCAGATGGTACCCAATTCCCCCAAATGGCACCCTATTCGCCCAAATGGAACCCTATTCCCCCCAAATGGCACCCTATTCCCCCCAAATGGCACCATATTCCCCCCAAATGGCACCATATTCCCCCAGATGGCACCCTATTCCCCCCAAATGGCACCATATTCCCCCAGATGGCACCCTATTCCCCCAAATGGCACCCTATTCCCCCAGATAGCACCCTATTCCCCCAAATGGCACCCTATTCCCCCAAATGGCACCCTATTGCCCCCAAATGGCACCCTATTCCCCCAAATGGCACCCTATTCCCCCCAAATGGCACCCTATTCCCCCCAAATGGCACCCTATTCCCCCAAATGGCACCCTATTCCCCCCAAATGGCACCCTATTCCCCCAAATGGCACCCTATTCCCCCCAAATGGCACCCTATTCCCCCCAAATGGCACCCTATTCCCTATAGGCCATGGTCTAAAGTAGTGCATTATGTAGGGAATAGGGCACCATTGGGGATGTAGAGGAAAGGTCATCACTCCAGTCAGTTCGGTTAGCATAACGTGACGAGATGTCTGATCCAGGGTCGTGTCGGGACTCTGTCAGACAGACACAGAGATTAGTGTGTCGCTGGAAGGACGAGGATATGAACTCGACTCAACATCTGTCAAAATATGAGGGTATGAACACGCAGTGAATGAACACATGAACACACAGTGAATGAATACATGAACCCACACTGAATGAGGACATGAACACACAGTGAATGAAGTCATGAACACACAGTGAATGAGGACATGAACACACAGTGAATGAAGACATGAACACACAGTGAATGAGGACATGAACACACAGTGAATGAAGACATGAACAGACACTGAATGAATACATGAACACACACTGAATGAAGACATGAACACACAGTGAATGAGGACATGAACAGACACTGAATGAGGACATGAACACACAGTGAATGAAGACATGAACACACAGTGAATGAGGACATGAACACACAGTGAATGAAGACATGAACAGACACTGAATGAACACATGAACACACACTGAATGAAGACATGAACACACAGTGAATGAGGACATGAACAGACACTGAATGAGGACATGAACACACAGTGAATGAAGACATGAACACACAGTGAATGAGGACATGAACAGACACTGAATGAGGACATGAACACACACTGAATGAGGACATGAACAAACACTGAATGAACACATGAACACACATTGAATGAACACATAAACACACAGTGAATGAAGACATGAACACACAGTGAATGAAGACATGAACAGACAGTGAATGAAGA
>NC_048577.1:69493746-69508746 GCF_013265735.2 Oncorhynchus mykiss
ATTCCCTGTTCTACTGAATCAGTCCTCCTATATTAAGGGTTTAAGAAGTGAGACTGTTACACATACCCTGTTCTACTGAATCAGTCCTCCTATATTAAGGGTTTAAGAAGTGAGACTGTGTTACACATTCCCTGTACTACTGAATCAGTCCTCCTATATTAAGGGTTTAAGAAGGAGGACTGTTACACATTCCCTGTTCTACTGAATCAGTCCTCCTATATTAAGGGTTTAAGAAGTAGGACTGTTACACATTCCCTGTACTACTGAATCAGTCCTCCTATATTAAGGGTTTAAGAAGTAGGACTGTTACACATTCCCTGTTCTACTGAATCAGTCCTCCTATATTAAGGGTTTAAGAAGTAGGACTGTTACACATTCCCTGTTCTACTGAATCAGTCCTCCTATATTAAGGGTTTAAGAAGTGAGGCTGTTACACATTCCCTGTTCTACTGAATCAGTCCTCCTATATTAAGGGTTTAAGAAGTGAGACTGTTACACATTCCCTGTTCTACTGAATCAGTCCTCCTATATTAAGGGTTTAAGAAGTAGGACTGTGTAACACATTCCCTGTTCTACTGAATCAGTCCTCCTATATTAAGGGTTTAAGAAGGAGGACTGTTACACATTCCCTGTTCTACTGAATCAGTCCTCCTATATTAAGGGTTTAAGAAGTGAGACTGTTACACATTCCCTGTTCTACTGAATCAGTCCTCCTATATTAAGGGTTTAAGAAGTGAAACTGTTACACATTCCCTGTTCTACTGAATCAGTCCTCCTATATTAAGGGTTTAAGAAGTGAGACTGTGTTACACATTCCCTGTACTACTGAATCAGTCCTCCTATATTAAGGGTTTAAGAAGGAGGACTGTTACACATTCCCTGTTCTACTGAATCAGTCCTCCTATATTAAGGGTTTAAGAAGTAGGACTGTTACACATTCCCTGTTCTACTGAATCAGTCCTCCTATATTAAGGGTTTAAGAAGTGAGACTGTTACACATTCCCTGTTCTACTGAATCAGTCCTCCTATATTAAGGGTTTAATAAGTAGGACTGTTACACATTCCCTGTTCTACTGAATCAGTCCTCCTATATTAAGGGTTTAAGAAGTAGGACTGTTACACATTCCCTGTACTACTGAATCAGTCCTCCTATATTAAGGGTTTAAGAAGTGAGACTGTGTTACACATTCCCTGTTCTACTGAATCAGTCCTCCTATATTAAGGGTTTAAGAAGTGAGACTGTTACACATTCCCTGTTCTACTGAATCAGTCCTCCTATATTAAGGGTTTAAGAAGTGAGACTGTTACACATTCCCTGTTCTACTGAATCAGTCCTCCTATATTAAGGGTTTAAGAAGTAGGACTGTTACACATTCCCTGTTCTACTGAATCAGTCCTCCTATATTAAGGGTTTAAGAAGTAGGACTGTTACACATTCCCTGTACTACTGAATCAGTCCTCCTATATTAAGGGTTTAAGAAGTGAGACTGTGTTACACATTCCCTGTTCTACTGAATCAGTCCTCCTATATTAAGGGTTTAAGAAGTGAGACTGTTACACATTCCCTGTTCTACTGAATCAGTCCTATATTAAGGGTTTAAGAAGTAAGACTGTTACACATTCCCTGTTCTACTGAATTAGTCCTCCCATATTAAGAGTTTAAGAAGTGAGACTGTGTTACACATTCCCTGTTCTACTGAATCAGTCCTCCTATATTTAGGGTTTAAGAAGTGAGACTGTTACACATTCCCTGTTCTATTGAATCAGTCATCCTATATTTAGGGTTTAAGAAGTGAGACTGTGTTACACATTCCCTGTTCTACTGAATCAGTCCTCCTATATTAAAGGTTTAAGAAGTGAGACTGTTACACATTCCCTGTTCTACTGAATCAGTCCTCCTATATTAAGGGTTTAAGAAGTGAGACTGTTACACATTCCCTGTTCTACTGAATCAGTCCTCCTATATTAAGGGTTTAAGAAGTAGGACTGTTACACATTCCCTGTTCTACTGAATCAGTCCTCCTATATTAAGGGTTTAAGAAGTAGGACTGTTACACATTCCCTGTACTACTGAATCAGTCCTCCTATATTAAGGGTTTAATAAGTGAGACTGTGTTACACATTCCCTGTTCTACTGAATCAGTCCTCCTATATTAAGGGTTTAAGAAGTGAGACTGTTACACATTCCCTGTTCTACTGAATCAGTCCTCCTATATTAAGGGTTTAAGAAGTGAGACTGTTACACATTCCCTGTTCTACTGAATCAGTCCTCCTATATTAAGGGTTTAAGAAGTAGGACTGTTACACATTCCCCGTTCTACTGAATCAGTCCTCCTATATTAAGGGTTTAAGAAGTAGGACTGTTACACATTCCCCGTTCTACTGAATCAGTCCTCCTATATTAAGGGTTTAAGAAGTAGGACTGTTACACATTCCCTGTACTACTGAATCAGTCCTCCTATATTAAGGGTTTAAGAAGTGAGACTGTGTTACACATTCCCTGTTCTACTGAATCAGTCCTCCTATATTAAGGGTTTAAGAAGTGAGACTGTTACACATTCCCTGTTCTACTGAATCAGTCCTATATTAAGGGTTTAAGAAGTAAGACTGTTACACATTCCCTGTTCTACTGAATTAGTCCTCCCATATTAAGAGTTTAAGAAGTGAGACTGTGTTACACATTCCCTGTTCTACTGAATCAGTCCTCCTATATTTAGGGTTTAAGAAGTGAGACTGTTACACATTCCCTGTTCTATTGAATCAGTCATCCTATATTTAGGGTTTAAGAAGTGAGACTGTGTTACACATTCCCTGTTCTACTGAATCAGTCCTCCTATATTAAAGGTTTAAGAAGTGAGACTGTTACACATTCCCTGTTCTACTGAATCAGTCCTCCTATATTAAGGGTTTAAGAAGTGAGACTGTTACACATTCCCTGTTCTACTGAATCAGTCCTCCTATATTAAGGGTTTAAGAAGTAGGACTGTTACACATTCCCTGTACTACTGAATCAGTCCTCCTATATTAAGGGTTTAAGAAGTTAGACTGTGTTACACATTCCCTGTTCTACTGAATCAGTCCTCCTATATTAAGGGTTTAAGAAGTGAGACTGTTACACATTCCCTGTTCTACTGAATCAGTCCTCCTATATTAAGGGTTTAAGAAGTGAGACTGTTACACATTCCCCGTTCTACTGAATCAGTCCTCCTATATTAAGGGTTTAAGAAGTAGGACTGTTACACATTCCCTGTACTACTGAATCAGTCCTCCTATATTAAGGGTTTAAGAAGTGAGACTGTTACACATTCCCCGTTCTACTGAATCAGTCCTCCTATATTAAGGGTTTAAGAAGTAGGACTGTTACACATTCCCCGTTCTACTGAATCAGTCCTCCTATATTAATGGTTTAAGAAGTAGGACTGTTACACATTCCCTGTACTACTGAATCAGTCCTCCTATATTAAGGGTTTAAGAAGTGAGACTGTGTTACACATTCCCTGTTCTACTGAATCAGTCCTCCTATATTAAGGGTTTAAGAAGTAGGACTGTTACACATTCCCCGTTCTACTGAATCAGTCCTCCTATATTAATGGTTTAAGAAGTAGGACTGTTACACATTCCCTGTACTACTGAATCAGTCCTCCTATATTAAGGGTTTAAGAAGTGAGACTGTGTTACACATTCCCTGTTCTACTGAATCAGTCCTCCTATATTAAGGGTTTAAGAAGTGAGACTGTTACACATTCCCTGTTCTACTGAATCAGTCCTATATTAAGGGTTTAAGAAGTAAGACTGTTACACATTCCCTGTTCTACTGAATTAGTCCTCCCATATTAAGAGTTTAAGAAGTGAGACTGTGTTACACATTCCCTGTTCTACTGAATCAGTCCTCCTATATTTAGGGTTTAAGAAGTGAGACTGTTACACATTCCCTGTTCTATTGAATCAGTCATCCTATATTTAGGGTTTAAGAAGTGAGACTGTGTTACACATTCCCTGTTCTACTGAATCAGTCCTCCTATATTAAAGGTTTAAGAAGTGAGACTGTTACACATTCCCTGTTCTACTGAATCAGTCCTCCTATATTAAGGGTTTAAGAAGTGAGACTGTTACACATTCCCTGTTCTACTGAATCAGTCCTCCTATATTAAGGGTTTAAGAAGTAGGACTGTTACACATTCCCTGTTCTACTGAATCAGTCCTCCTATATTAAGGGTTTAAGAAGTAGGACTGTTACACATTCCCTGTACTACTGAATCAGTCCTCCTATATTAAGGGTTTAATAAGTGAGACTGTGTTACACATTCCCTGTTCTACTGAATCAGTCCTCCTATATTAAGGGTTTAAGAAGTGAGACTGTTACACATTCCCTGTTCTACTGAATCAGTCCTCCTATATTAAGGGTTTAAGAAGTGAGACTGTTACACATTCCCTGTTCTACTGAATCAGTCCTCCTATATTAAGGGTTTAAGAAGTAGGACTGTTACACATTCCCCGTTCTACTGAATCAGTCCTCCTATATTAAGGGTTTAAGAAGTAGGACTGTTACACATTCCCCGTTCTACTGAATCAGTCCTCCTATATTAAGGGTTTAAGAAGTAGGACTGTTACACATTCCCTGTACTACTGAATCAGTCCTCCTATATTAAGGGTTTAAGAAGTGAGACTGTGTTACACATTCCCTGTTCTACTGAATCAGTCCTCCTATATTAAGGGTTTAAGAAGTGAGACTGTTACACATTCCCTGTTCTACTGAATCAGTCCTATATTAAGGGTTTAAGAAGTAAGACTGTTACACATTCCCTGTTCTACTGAATTAGTCCTCCCATATTAAGAGTTTAAGAAGTGAGACTGTGTTACACATTCCCTGTTCTACTGAATCAGTCCTCCTATATTTAGGGTTTAAGAAGTGAGACTGTTACACATTCCCTGTTCTATTGAATCAGTCATCCTATATTTAGGGTTTAAGAAGTGAGACTGTGTTACACATTCCCTGTTCTACTGAATCAGTCCTCCTATATTAAAGGTTTAAGAAGTGAGACTGTTACACATTCCCTGTTCTACTGAATCAGTCCTCCTATATTAAGGGTTTAAGAAGTGAGACTGTTACACATTCCCTGTTCTACTGAATCAGTCCTCCTATATTAAGGGTTTAAGAAGTAGGACTGTTACACATTCCCTGTACTACTGAATCAGTCCTCCTATATTAAGGGTTTAAGAAGTTAGACTGTGTTACACATTCCCTGTTCTACTGAATCAGTCCTCCTATATTAAGGGTTTAAGAAGTGAGACTGTTACACATTCCCTGTTCTACTGAATCAGTCCTCCTATATTAAGGGTTTAAGAAGTGAGACTGTTACACATTCCCCGTTCTACTGAATCAGTCCTCCTATATTAAGGGTTTAAGAAGTAGGACTGTTACACATTCCCTGTACTACTGAATCAGTCCTCCTATATTAAGGGTTTAAGAAGTGAGACTGTTACACATTCCCCGTTCTACTGAATCAGTCCTCCTATATTAAGGGTTTAAGAAGTAGGACTGTTACACATTCCCCGTTCTACTGAATCAGTCCTCCTATATTAATGGTTTAAGAAGTAGGACTGTTACACATTCCCTGTACTACTGAATCAGTCCTCCTATATTAAGGGTTTAAGAAGTGAGACTGTGTTACACATTACCTGTTCTACTGAATCAGTCCTCCTATATTAAGGGTTTAAGAAGTGAGACTGTTACACATTCCCTGTTCTACTGAATCAGTCCTCCTATATTAAGGGTTTAAGAAGTGAGACTGTTACACATTCCCTGTACTACTGAATCAGTCCTCCTATATTAAGGGTTTAAGAAGTAGGACTGTGTTACACATTCCCTGTTCTACTGAATCAGTCCTCCTATATTAAGGGTTTAAGAAGTAGGACTGTTACACATTCTCTGTTCTACTGAATCAGTCCTCCTATATTAAGGGTTTAAGAAGTAAGACTGTTACACATTCCCTGCACTACTGAATCAGTCCTATATTAAGGGTTTAAGAAGTAAGACTGTTACACATTCCCTGTTCTACTGAATTAGTCCTCCCATATTAAGGGTTTAAGAAGTAAGACTGTGTTGCACATTCCCAGTTCTACTGAATCAGTCCTCCTATATTAAGGGTTTAAGAAGTGAGACTGTTACACATTCCCTGTTCTACTGAATCAGTCCTCCTATATTAAGGGTTTAAGAAGTGAGACTGTTACACATTCCCCGTTCTACTGAATCAGTCCTCCTATATTAAGGGTTTAAGAAGTAGGACTGTTACACATTCCCTGTACTACTGAATCAGTCCTCCTATATTAAGGGTTTAAGAAGTGAGACTGTTACACATTCCCCGTTCTACTGAATCAGTCCTCCTATATTAAGGGTTTAAGAAGTAGGACTGTTACACATTCCCCGTTCTACTGAATCAGTCCTCCTATATTAATGGTTTAAGAAGTAGGACTGTTACACATTCCCTGTACTACTGAATCAGTCCTCCTATATTAAGGGTTTAAGAAGTGAGACTGTGTTACACATTCCCTGTTCTACTGAATCAGTCCTCCTATATTAAGGGTTTAAGAAGTGAGACTGTTACACATTCCCTGTTCTACTGAATCAGTCCTCCTATATTAAGGGTTTAAGAAGTAGGACTGTTACACATTCCCTGTACTACTGAATCAGTCCTCCTATATTAAGGGTTTAAGAAGTGAGACTGTGTTACACATTCCCTGTTCTACTGAATCAGTCCTCCTATATTAAGGGTTTAAGAAGTGAGACTGTTACACATTCCCTGTTCTACTGAATCAGTCCTCCTATATTAAGGGTTTAAGAAGTGAGACTGTTACACATTCCCTGTACTACTGAATCAGTCCTCCTATATTAAGGGTTTAAGAAGTAGGACTGTGTTACACATTCCCTGTTCTACTGAATCAGTCCTCCTATATTAAGGGTTTAAGAAGTAGGACTGTTACACATTCTCTGTTCTACTGAATCAGTCCTCCTATATTAAGGGTTTAAGAAGTAAGACTGTTACACATTCCCTGCACTACTGAATCAGTCCTATATTAAGGGTTTAAGAAGTAAGACTGTTACACATTCCCTGTTCTACTGAATTAGTCCTCCCATATTAAGGGTTTAAGAAGTAAGACTGTGTTGCACATTCCCAGTTCTACTGAATCAGTCCTCCTATATTAAGGGTTTAAGAAGTAGGACTGTTACACATTCTCTGTTCTACTGAATCAGTCCTCCTATATTAAGGGTTTAAGAAGTAAGACTGTTACACATTCCCTGTTCTACTGAATCAGTCCTCCTATATTAAGGGTTTAAGAAGTAAGACTGTTACACATTCCGTGTTCTACTGAATCAGTCCTCCTATATTAAGGGTTTAAGAAGTGAGACTGTGTTACACATTCCCTGTTCTACTGAATCAGTCCTCCTATATTAAGGGTTTAAGAAGTGAGACTGTTACACATTCCCTGTTCTACTGAATCAGTCCTCCTATATTAAGGGTTTAAGAAGTGAGACTGTTACACATTCCCTGTACTACTGAATCAGTCCTCCTATATTAAGGGTTTAAGAAGTAGGACTGTGTTACACATTCCCTGTTCTACTGAATCAGTCCTCCTATATTAAGGGTTTAAGAAGTAGGACTGTTACACATTCTCTGTTCTACTGAATCAGTCCTCCTATATTAAGGGTTTAAGAAGTAAGACTGTTACACATTCCCTGCACTACTGAATCAGTCCTATATTAAGGGTTTAAGAAGTAAGACTGTTACACATTCCCTGTTCTACTGAATTAGTCCTCCCATATTAAGGGTTTAAGAAGTAAGACTGTGTTGCACATTCCCAGTTCTACTGAATCAGTCCTCCTATATTAAGGGTTTAAGAAGTGAGACTGTTACACATTCCCTGTTCTACTGAATCAGTCCTCCTATATTAAGGGTTTAAGAAGTGAGACTGTTACACATTCCCCGTTCTACTGAATCAGTCCTCCTATATTAAGGGTTTAAGAAGTAGGACTGTTACACATTCCCTGTACTACTGAATCAGTCCTCCTATATTAAGGGTTTAAGAAGTGAGACTGTTACACATTCCCCGTTCTACTGAATCAGTCCTCCTATATTAAGGGTTTAAGAAGTAGGACTGTTACACATTCCCCGTTCTACTGAATCAGTCCTCCTATATTAATGGTTTAAGAAGTAGGACTGTTACACATTCCCTGTACTACTGAATCAGTCCTCCTATATTAAGGGTTTAAGAAGTGAGACTGTGTTACACATTCCCTGTTCTACTGAATCAGTCCTCCTATATTAAGGGTTTAAGAAGTGAGACTGTTACACATTCCCTGTTCTACTGAATCAGTCCTCCTATATTAAGGGTTTAAGAAGTAGGACTGTTACACATTCCCTGTACTACTGAATCAGTCCTCCTATATTAAGGGTTTAAGAAGTGAGACTGTGTTACACATTCCCTGTTCTACTGAATCAGTCCTCCTATATTAAGGGTTTAAGAAGTGAGACTGTTACACATTCCCTGTTCTACTGAATCAGTCCTCCTATATTAAGGGTTTAAGAAGTGAGACTGTTACACATTCCCTGTACTACTGAATCAGTCCTCCTATATTAAGGGTTTAAGAAGTAGGACTGTGTTACACATTCCCTGTTCTACTGAATCAGTCCTCCTATATTAAGGGTTTAAGAAGTAGGACTGTTACACATTCTCTGTTCTACTGAATCAGTCCTCCTATATTGTGTTCCCTGTATTTGAAGTTGTACAAACTACAAGCTGAAACTTGTTGTTTTTAACCATAAAGAAGCACTTTCACCCATTCATATCCACTGCCCTCCAAAAACGCTGTAATTTCCTGTTTACATTAGAGTTGGATAGTTTCACAGTGTGAAACTGATTCTCCAGGTTGTTGTCATTTATGGGCCTCATCATTGTCCCAGTCATGAATCATCAATGAGGAGGAGAGGTATTTTTTTTAAACGTTAAGATTATTGTGCTTTGTGTGTGTGTGTGTGTGTGTGTGTGTGTGTGTGTGTGTGTGTGTGTGTGTGTGTGTGTGTGTGTGTGTGTGTGTGTGTGTGTGTGTGTGTGTGTGTGTGATGGCACAAGAAGAGTCGTCATCCTGACGAGACTTTGTTGTCGGGTAAATCAAGCACCTATACCCTCCGTTCTATTGGCTAACGTAATATTCTATGTTGGCGTGTAAATAAACCGCCTATACCCTCCGTTCTATTGGCTAACGGAATATTCTATGTTGTCGGGTAAATAAACCGCTTATACCCTCCGTTCTATTGGATAACGGAATATTCTATGTTGGCGGGTAAATCAAACACATATACCCTCCGTTCTATTGGCTAACGGAATATTCTATGTTGTCGGGTAAATAAAACACCTATACCCTCCGTTCTATTGGCTAACGTAATATTCTATGTTGTCGTGTAAATCAAACACCTATACCCTCCGTTCTATTGGCTAACGGAATATTCTATGTTGGCGGGTAAATCAAACACATATACCCTCCGTTCTATTGGCTAACGGAATATTCTATGTTGTCGGGTAAATAAACCGCCTATACCCTCCGTTCTATTGGCTAACGGAATATTCTATGTTGGCGGGTAAATCAAACACCTATACCCTCCGTTCTATTGGCTAACGGAATATTCTATGTTGTCGGGTAAATAAACCGCCTATACCCTCCGTTCTATTGGCTAACGGAATATTCTATGTTTCACAGAGTCGTGGCTGAACAAGGACATGCATAATATACTTCTAGCTGGATTTTCCATGTATTGTCAAGACCAGTTGGCAGCCTCGGGTAAGATGAGAGGGGAGGGGGGGGGGGGGGTCTATTTGTTAACAAACAGCTGGTGCCCAATCTCTAATGTTAAGGACATCTTAAGTTTATAATCGCCTGAGTTATAAAAAAAACTCATGATACGCTTTACCAAGAGAGGTCATCTGTATTTTTCATAGCTGTCTATTTACCACCACAAACCGATGCTGGCACTGAGACCACACTAAACGAGCTGTATAGGAGCATAAGGAAATAATGCACACCCACAGAGGTGGTCGCCCCTTGTGGCCGGAGATTTTACTGCAGCGAAACTGAAATCCATTTGACCCTTGTTTTGACCAGCATGTCACCTGTACAACGAGAGGTGAATAAAATCCTGCATCACCTTCACTCCACACACAGAAATGCAATGCAAGGCTCTCCCTCGCCCTCCCTTAAACTAATCTGACTATAACGTTATCCTCTTGATTCCTGCTGACAAAGCAAAAAACTCAAACAGGAAGTGGTCCGATGAAGCGGATGCTAAGCAACAGGACTGTTTCACTAGCACATATTGGACTATGTTCTGCGATTCATCCAATAACATAGAGGAGTTTTATCAGTCACCAGCTTCATGTATAAGTGCATCAACGACGTCGTCCCCACAGTGATGTACGTACATATCCCAACCAGAAAGAAGCCAAGGGTAGAGCGCTCAGATTCTCAAAAAGTTCTACAGCTGCACCATTGAGAGCATCTTAACAGTCTGCATCACCTGCTTGCCGTACCAGGTGCTATAGATGCTATAGAGGGTAGTGTGTACAGCCCAGTACATCACTGGGGCTGAGCTCGCTGCCATCCAGGACCTCTATACCAGGTGCTATAGATGCTATAGAGGGTAGTGTGTACAGCCCAGTACATCACTGGGGCTGAGCTCGCATACCATCAAGGCCCTACACATGTTCTAAGACTCCAGCCACCCAAGTCATACACTGTTCTCTCTGCTGTCATAGGGCATACACTGTTCTCTCTGCTGTCATAGGGCATACACTGTTCTCTCTGCTGTCATAGGGCATACACTGTTCTCTCTGCTGTCATAGGGCATACACTGTTCTCTCTGCTGTCATAGGGCATACACTGTTCTCTCTGCTGTCATAAGGCATACACTGTTCTCTCTGCTGTCATAGGGCAAGTGGTACCGATGCACCAAGTCTAGAACCAACAGGACCCTGAACAGCTTCTACCCCCAAGCCATACGACTGCTAAATAGTTAGTTAAATAATGAACCAAATAGCTACCCAGACTACCTGTATTGACCCTATCTAGACTCATCACATAGGCTGCTGCTACTGTTTATTGTCTATCTGTTGTCTAGTCACTTCATTCCTATACAGTATGTACATATCTACCTCAATTACCTCGTACTCCTGCACATCGGCTTGGTACTGATACCCTGTGTATATAGCCAAGTTATCATTGACTCAGTACTGGTACCCCGTGTATATAGCCAAGTTATCATTGACTCAGTACTGATACCCCATGTAAATAACCAAGTTATCATTGACTAAGTACTGGTACCCTGTGTATATAACCAAGTTATCATTGACTCAGTACTGGTACCCTGTGTATAGCCAAGATAGCATTGACTCAGTACTGATACCCCATGTAAATAACCAAGTTATCATTGACTAGGTACTGGTACTCTGTGTATATAACCAAGTTATCATTGACTAGGTACTGGTACTCTGTGTATATAACCAAGTTATCATTGACTAGGTACTGGTAATCTGTGTATATAACCAAGTTATAATTGACTCAGTACTGGTACCCCATGTAAATAACCAAGTTATCATTGACTCAGTACTGGTACCCTGTGTATATAACCAAGTTATCATTGATGCAGTACTGGTACCCTGTGTATTGCCACTTCGCGGCTGAGCCGTTGTTGCTCCTAGACGTTTCCACTTCACAATAACAGCACTGTTACAGTGGACAGCTCCAGCAGAGCAGGAATTTTACAAACTGACTTTTTGGAAAGGCGCCACGTTGAAAGTCACTTAGCTCTTCAGTACGGGCCATTCTACTGCTTATGTTTGTCTATGGAGATCGCATGGCTGTGTGCTCCATTTTACATACCTGTGTGGCTGAAATAGCCGAATCCACTAATTTGAAGGGGTGTCCACATACTTTTATATATAGTGTATAAAGTGGCTGAAACAATTTGTAAACATGATTGAAGTGGCCAGTGTTCAATGACTATGTACTGTACAGCAGTCTCTAAGGTGCAGGGTAGAGTACCGGGTGGTAGCCGGATAGTAACAGTGTCTGAGTTCAGGGCAGGTTACTGGGTGGAGGCAGGATAGTAACAGTGTCTAAGTTCAGGGCAGGTTACTGGGTGGTAGCAGGATAGTAACAGTGTCTAAGTTCAGGGCAGGTTACTGGGTGGTAGCAGGATAGTAACAGTGTCTGAGTTCAGGGCAGGTTACTGGGTGGTAGCAGGATAGTAACAGTGTCTAAGTTCAGGGCAGGTTACTGGGTGGTAGCAGGATAGTAACAGTGTCTGAGTTCAGGGCAGGTTACTGGGTGGTAGCAGGATAGTAACAGTGTCTGAGTTCAGGGCAGGTTACTGGGTGGTAGCAGGATAGTAACAGTGTCTGAGTTCAGGGCAGGTTACTGGGTGGTAGCAGGATAGTAACAGTGTCTGAGTTCAGGGCAGGTTACTGGGTGGTAGCAGGATAGTAACAGTGTCTGAGTTCAGGACAGGTTACTGGGTGGTAGCAGGATAGTAACAGTGTCTGAGTTCAGGGCAGGTTACTGGGTGGTAGCAGGATAGTAACAGTGTCTGAGTTCAGGGCAGGTTACTGGGTGGTAGCAGGATAGTAACAGTGTCTGAGTTCAGGTCAGGTTACTGGGTGGATTGCCGGCTAGTGGTGAATAACAGTCTGACGGCCTGGAGATTTCAGCTGTTTCTCAGTCCCTCGGTCCCAGGTTTGATAC
Source organism: Oncorhynchus mykiss (assembly GCF_013265735.2). Classification (NCBI taxonomy): domain Eukaryota; kingdom Metazoa; phylum Chordata; class Actinopteri; order Salmoniformes; family Salmonidae; genus Oncorhynchus; species Oncorhynchus mykiss. The sequence goes on from NC_048577.1 coordinate 69,506,537, forward strand.
ACCTGTACTGTCTCCTCCTTCAGGATGGTAGGATCAACTTCAAAGTTCAAGATAAGGCTAGGATCTATTTTCATTCCTGTAATGACATTCAACAACCCCTGCTAACAGAGCAGCAGGCAGTGAGAGAGCAGGATGTGTAAATGCACCGTGTGTCAAGACGTTTGGTCTATTCATTCTCAGTGAGAGAGCAGTATGTATAACTGACGTTTGGTATATTCATTCTCAGTGAGACAGCAGTATGTGTAACTGACGTTTGGCCTGTTCATTCTCAGTGAGAGATCCACAGTTCATTCCAGCTCTAAATGACAGATCACTACTGCCCTCTATGGTTGACTGAGGTTACTACCAGATGTACCAGTAATAGATAACCATCAGATGGAGGTTTGTTCTGTCTCTTTATCTGCATCCTGAATGGCAACCCTGTTCCCTACCAAAGGAGGCTGGAGGCACCTTAATTGGGGGAGGATGGGCTCGTGGTAATGACTGGAGCGGAGTCAGTGGAATGGTATCAAATACATCAAACGCATGGTTTCCATGGTTTCCTGGTGTTTGATGCCGTTCCATTTGCTCAGTTCCTGCCATTATTAGGAGCTGTCCTCCAATCAGCAGCCTCCACTGCACCCTAGATATAGACCCTGGTCCAATGTAGTGCACTATATAGGTAATAGGGTGCAATATTAGTGTGCTTCTGTTCTGTCTCTCTAGCCTCTATATGATACAGGACAGTGAGACAGTGCTGTGTTCTGTCTCTCTAGTCTCTATATGATACAGGACAGTGAGACAGTGCTGTGTTCTGTCTCTAGTCTCTATATGTTACAGGACAGTGAGACAGTGCTGTGTTCTGTCTCTAGTCTCTATATGATACAGGACAGTGAGACAGTGCTGTGTTCTGTCTCTAGTCTCTATATGATACAGGACAGTGAGACAGTGCTGTGTTCTGTCTCTAGTCTCTATATGTTACAGGACAGTGAGACAGTGCTGTGATCTGTCTCTAGTCTCTATATGATACAGGACAGTGAGACAGTGCTGTGTTCTGTCTCTCTAGTCTCTATATGTTACAGGACAGTGAGACAGTGCTGTGTTCTGTCTCTCTAGTCTCTATATGATACAGGACAGTGAGACAGTGCTGTGTTCTGTCTCTAGTCTCTATATGATACAGGACAGTGAGACAGTGCTGTGTTCTGTCTCTCTAGTCTCTATATGATACAGGACAGTGAGACAGTGCTGTGTTCTGTCTCTCTAGTCTCTATATGTTACAGGACAGTGAGACAGTGCTGTGTTCTGTCTCTCTAGTCTCTATATGATACAGGACAGTGAGACAGTGCTGTGTTCTGTCTCTAGTCTCTATATGATACAGGACAGTGAGACAGTGCTGTGTTCTGTCTCTCTAGTCTCTATATGATACAGGACAGTGAGACAGTGCTGTGTTCTGTCTCTCTAGTCTCTATATGATACAGGACAGTGAGACAGTGCTGTGTTCTGTCTCTAGTCTCTATATGTTACAGGACAGTGAGACAGTGCTGTGTTCTGTCTCTCTAGTCTCTATATGATACAGGACAGTGAGACAGCGCTGTGTTCTGTCTCTAGTCTCTATATGATACAGGACAGTGAGACAGCGCTGTGTTCTGTCTCTGTCTCTATATATTACAGGACAGTGAGACAGTGCTGTGTTCTGTCTATCTAGTCTCTATATGATACAGGACAGTGAGACAGTGCTGTGTTCTGTCTCTAGTCTCTATATGATACAGGACAGTGAGACAGCGCTGTGTTCTGTCTCTCTAGTCTCTATATGATACAGGACAGTGAGACAGTGCTGTGTTCTGTCTCTAGTCTCTATATGATACAGGACAGTGAGACAGTGCTGTGTTCTGTCTCTAGTCTCTATATGATACAGGACAGTGAGACAGTGCTGTGTTCTGTCTCTAGTCTCTATATGTTACAGGACAGTGATACAGTGCTGTGTTCTGTCTCTAGTCTCTATATGTTACAGGACAGTGAGACAGTGCTGTGTTCTGTCTCTAGTCTCTATATGATACAGGACAGTGAGACAGTGCTGTGTTCTGTCTCTAGTCTCTATATGATACAGGACAGTGAGACAGTGCTGTGTTCTGTCTCTAGTCTCTATATGTTACAGGACAGTGAGACAGCGCTGTGTTCTGTCTCTAGTCTCTATATGTTACAGGACAGTGAGACAGTGCTGTGTTCTGTCT
>NC_048577.1:69511246-69551246 GCF_013265735.2 Oncorhynchus mykiss
CCTATCAGGACCACCTTACCAGAACCACCCTATCAGAACCACCCTATCAGGACCACCTTACCAGAACCACCCTATCAGGACCACCTTACCAGAACCACCCTATCAGGACCACCTTACCAGAACCACCCTATCAGGACCACCTTACAAGAACCACCCTATCAGGACCACCTTACCAGGACCACCCTCACCAGAACCACCCTATCAGGACCACCCTACCAGGACCACCCTCACCAGGACCACCCTATCAGGACCACCCTACCAGGACCACCCTCACCAGGACCACCCTCACCAGGACCACCCTCACCAGAACCACAGCCACCAGGACCACCCTCACCAGGACCACCCTCACCAGAACCACCCTATCAGGACCACCCTACCAGGACCACCCTCACCAGGACCACCCTCACCAGAACCACATCCACCAGAACCACCCTCACCAGGACCACCCTCACCAGAACCACCCTATCAGGACCACCCTACCAGGACCACGCCCATCACAACCACCCTCACCAGGACCACCCCTACCAGGACCAACCCTATCAGGATCACCCCCACCAGGACCACCCCCATCAAGACCACCCTCACCAGGACCACCCTCACCAGAACCACCCTCACCAGGACCACCCTCACCAGAACCACCCTCACCAGGACCACCCTCACCAGGACCACATCCACCAGAACCACCCTCAACAGAACCCCCTTATCAGGACCACCCCCACCAGGATCACATCCATCAGGACCACCCCCTTCAGGACCACCCCCATCAGGACCACCCTATCAGGACCACCCTCACCAGAACCACAGCCACCACGACCACCCTCACCAGAACCACCCCTAACAGGACCACCCTATCAGGACCACCCTCACCAGGACCACCCTCACCAGGAACACCCTATCAGGACCACCCTCACCAGGACCACCCTCACCAGGAACACCCTATCAGGACCACCCTCACCAGGACCACCCTCACCAGGACCACCCCCACCAGGACCACCCTCACCAGGACCACCCTCATCAGGACCACCCCCACCAGAACCACCCCCACTAGGACCACCCTCACCAGGACCACCCTCATCAGGACCACCCCCACCAGGACCACCCTCACCAGGACCACCCTCACCAGGACCACATCCACCAGAACCACCCTCAACAGAACCCCCTTATCAGGACCACCCCCACCAGGATCACATCCATCAGGACCACCCCCTTCAGGACCACCCCCATCAGGACCACCCTATCAGGACCACCATATCAGTACCACCCTATCAGGACCACCATATCAGTACCACCATATCAGGACCACCCTCACCAGGACCACCCTCACCAGGACCACCCTCACCAGAACCACAGCCACCAGGACCACCCTCACCAGGACCACCCTCACCAGAACCACCCTATCAGGACCACCCTACCAGGACCACCCTCACCAGGACCACCCTCACCAGAACCACATCCACCAGAACCACCCTCACCAGGACCACCCTCACCAGAACCACCCTATCAGGACCACCCTACCAGGACCACCCCCATCACAACCACCCTCACCAGGACCACCCCTACCAGGACCACCCCTATCAGGATCACCCCCACCAGGACCACCCCCATCAAGACCACCCTCACCAGGACCACCCTCACCAGAACCACCCTCACCAGGACCACCCTCACCAGAACCACCCTCACCAGGACCACCCTCACCAGGACCACCCTCACCAGGACCACATCCACCAGAACCACCCTCAACAGAACCCCCTTATCAGGACCACCCCCACCAGGATCACATCCATCAGGACCACCCCCTTCAGGACCACCCCCATCAGGACCACCCTATCAGGACCACCCTCACCAGAACCACAGCCACCACGACCACCCTCACCAGAACCACCCCTAACAGGACCACCCTATCAGGACCACCCTCACCAGGACCACCCTCACCAGGAACACCCTATCAGGACCACCCTCACCAGGACCACCCTCACCAGGAACACCCTATCAGGACCACCCTCACCAGGACCACCCTCACCAGGACCACCCCCACCAGGACCACCCTCACCAGGACCACCCTCATCAGGACCACCCCCACCAGAACCACCCCCACTAGGACCACCCTCACCAGGACCACCCTCATCAGGACCACCCCCACCAGGACCACCCTCACCAGGACCACCCTCACCAGGACCACATCCACCAGAACCACCCTCAACAGAACCCCCTTATCAGGACCACCCCCACCAGGATCACATCCATCAGGACCACCCCCTTCAGGACCACCCCCATCAGGACCACCCTATCAGGACCACCATATCAGTACCACCCTATCAGGACCACCATATCAGTACCACCCTATCAGGACCACCCCCATCAGGACCACCCTATCAGGACCACCATATCAGTACCACCCTATCAGGACCACCCCCATCAGGACCACCCTATCAGGACCACCATATCAGTACCACCCTATCAGGACCACCCTATCAGGACCACCATATCAGTACCACCCTATCAGGACCACCCTATCAGGACCACCATATCAGTACCACCCTATCAGGACCACCCTATCAGGACCACCATATCAGTACCACCCTATCAGGACCCCCCCCCAGCATGACCACCCTATCAGGACCACCATATCAGTACCACCCTATCAGGACCACCTTATCAGGACCACCCTATCAGGACCACCATATCAGTACCACCCTATCAGGACCACCTTATCAGGACCACCTTATCAGGACCACCATATCAGGACCACCATATCAGTACCACCCTATCAGTACCACCCTATCAGTACCACCCTATCAGGACCACCCTATCAGGACCACCTTATCAGGACCACCATATCAGTACCACCCTATCAGGACCACCCTATCAGGACCACCCTATCAGGACCACCATATCAGTACCACCCTATCAGGACCACCCCCATCAGGACCACCCTATCAGGACCACCCTATCAGTACCACCCTATCAGGACCACCCTATCAGGACCACCATATCAGTACCACCCTATCAGTACCACCCTATCAGGACCACCATATCAGGACCACCCTATCAGGACCACCCTATCAGGACCACCCTATCAGGACCACCCTATCAGTACCACCCTATCAGGACCACCATATCAGTACCACCCTATCAGGACCACCATATCAGGACCACCCTATCAGGACCACCCTATCAGGACCACCCCCATCAGGACCACCCTATCAGGACCACCCTATCAGGACCACCCCCATCAGGACCACCCCCACCAGGACCATGTCCCTTGATGTCAAATCAGAGCCTGTCTCTGAGGCTTTATGAGAGTGGTTCCATGTTATCAACAGTAGCAGCAACCCTTCTATTATTCTATTGTCATCATTTAGATCAGTAATGTAATGTTCAAGAAAACAGTCAGGAAAAAAATTATCACAGAATCAATGAAGGATTTGAATTTGACTTCATCCTCAAGGTCTTGATACTCATTGTAACAGGTTGTAAAGACTCTACTCCTGTTGTTGATGGAGGACAGAGTTGAAGAGACTCCACTCCTGAGAGAGCCCCTGGCTAACAAACACCTGTACACTACACCTGTATACTACACCTGTACACTACACCTGTGTACTACACCTGTACACTACACCTGTACACTACACCTGTATACTACACCTGTACACTACACCTGTACACTACACCTGTGTACTACACCTGTACACTACACCTGTACACTACTCCTGTATACTACACCTGTATACTACACCTGTACACTACACCTGTACACTACACCTGTGTACTACACCTGTACACTACACCTGTACACTACACCTGTACACTACACCTGTGTACTACACCTGTACACTACACCTGTACACTACTCCTGTGTACTACACCTGTACACTACACCTGTACACTACTCCTGTACACTACACCTGTACACTACACCTGTGTACTACACCTGTACACTACACCTGTACACTACACCTGTACACTACACCTGTACACTACACCTGTATACTACACCTGTACACTACACCTGTGTACTACACCTGTACACTACACCTGTACACTACTCCTGTATACTACACCTGTACACTACACCTGTACACTACACCTGTGTACTACACCTGTACACTACACCTGTACACTACTCCTGTATACTACACCTGTACACTACACCTGTACACTACACCTGTATACTACACCTGTATGCTACACCAGTATACTACACCTGTACACTACACCTGTATACTACACCTGTACACTACACCTGTATACTACACCTGTACAATACACCTGTACACTACACCTGTACTCTACAGCTGAACACTACATCTGTATACTACACATGTACACTACACCTGCACACTACACCTGTACACTACACCTGTATACTACACTTGTACACTACACCTGTACACTACACCTGTATACTACACTTGTACACTACACCTGAACACTACATCTGTATACTACACTTGTACACTACACCTGAACACTACACCTGTACACTACACATGTACACTACACCTGTACACTACACCTGTAAACTACACCTGTATACTACACTTGTACACTACACCTGTACACTACACCTGTACTTTACACCTGTATACTACACAGGTATACTACACCTGTACACTACACCTGTGCACTACACCGGTATACTACAACTGTATACCACACCTGTACACTACACCTGTATACTACACCTGTACTCTACACCTGTATACTATACCTGTACACTACACCTGTATACTACACCTGTACACTACACCTGTACACTACACCTGTACACTATACCTGTACACTATACCTGTATACTACACCTGTATACTACACCTGTACACTACACCTGTACACTACACCTGTACACTACACCTGTATACTACACCTGTACACTACACCTGTACACTACAGCTATATACTACACCTGTACACTACACCTGTACAATACACCTGTATACTACACCTGTACACTACACCTGTACACTACACCTGTACACTACAGCTATATACTACACCTGTACACTACACCTGTATACTACACCTGTATACTACACCTGTACACTACACCTGTACACTACACCTGTACACTACACCTGTACACTACACCTATACACTACACCTGTACACTACACCTGTACAATACACCTGTATACTACACCTGTACACTACACCTGTACACTACAGCTATATACTACACCTGTACACTACACCTGTACACTACACCTGTACACTACACCTATACACTACACCTGTACACTACACCTGTACAATACACCTGTATACTACACCTGTACACTACACCTGTACACTACACCTGTACACTACAGCTATATACTACACCTGTACACTACACCTGTATACTACACCTGTATACTACACCTGTACACTACACCTGTACACTACACCTGTACACTACACCTGTACACTACACCTATACACTACACCTGTACACTACACCTGTACAATACACCTGTATACTACACCTGTACACTACACCTGTACACTACAGCTATATACTACACCTGTACACTACACCTGTACACTACACCTGTACACTACACCTATACACTACACCTGTACACTACACCTGTACAATACACCTGTATACTACACCTGTACACTACACCTGTACACTACACCTGTACACTACAGCTATATACTACACCTGTACACTACACCTGTATACTACACCTGTACACTACACCTGTACACTACACCTGTACACTACACCTATACACTACACCTGTACACTACACCTGTATACTACACCTGTACACTACACCTGTACACTACACCTGTACACTACAGCTATATACTACACCTGTACACTACACCTGTATACTACACCTGTATACTACACCTGTACACTACACCTGTACACTACACCTATACACTACACCTGTAGTCTACACCTGAACACTACACCTGTACACTACACCTGTACACTACACCTGTATACTACACATGTACACTACACCTGTACACTACAGCTATATACTACACCTGTACACTACACCTGTATACTACACCTGTACACTACACCTGTACACTACACCTGTACACTACACCTATACACTACACCTGTAGTCTACACCTGAACACTACACCTGTACACTACACCTGTACATTACACCTCTACACTACACCTGTATACTACACCTGTACACTACACCTGTACACTACAGCTGTATACTACACCTGTACACTACACCTGTATACTAGACCTGTACTCTACACCTGTCTGTCCCCATTGGCTGGTGAAGCATTGAGTTGAAGACTCCAGAGCCGCTGGTGAACAAACACCTGAGCTTCGCTGCACGTCATACACCTGTCTGTCCCCATGGGGTTCACATCCTCTGGGAGATCCCCCCCTCCTCCCCTGTTGTCCACAGTCCCTCAGGCTTCAGATCATGTGTATAAATCAAACTCTTCTCCCATTCAGATAGATCCTGGATGATATTATTTCACACTTGGAGCATATAGATCAACTCTGAAGGACATCACCTTCTCTTCGGTAAGTTGTCTGCAGATTCCACTTGATCAAATCCCTGATACGAAATCATGTGTTAATGGTGCTACTGTGTTTTGTACGGAAGGTGTGTGGAATCAACGCACACAACGAATTGAGTGTAAACGATGGATGGCGTTTGATAATCGATGCAGGCCGGTAAACCCAAAGGTTATTTTACTGAACGCATCGGAAAGACAATAATAACAGGCAGCTCTGAAAGCTACAGCAGTGGAGGGTTCAGACGGTTTGATATGAACGTATTGATCAACTAGAAATGGATCAATAAAAGTATCTTACTGTAATTCCAGTTGAGATGATGATGTCAGAGTCAGATGTGTACGGTGAGAGTAGAGGAGATATCTTACTGTAATTCCAGTTGAGATGATGATGTCAGAGTCAGATATGTACGGTGAGAGTAGAGGAGATATCTTACTGTAATTCCAGTTGAGATGATGATGTCAGAGTCAGATATGTACGGTGAGAGTAGAGAGGATATATCTCACTGAATGCTCTAGACCTTGATGGGGTATGTTCATTTAGATGCTGCAGTGGACGTTAAAGGGCTCTATTCAATCCGTATCGCAGACGTTCAGCTTTACAGCTTGATCGACATGTAAGGGCGATGTTCTGGTGGGTCCTGTTAGCCGGGACTGCATTCACAGTAAACGCTGCAATAGAAATGTAAAAGGTGATCTGAAATGTTTCAGTAATACAGAATGGAGAGAGCCCTAAAGATGCATTCACAGTAAACGCTACAATATAATTGTAAAGGTAATCTGAAATGTTTCAGTAATACAGAATGGAGAGAGCCCTAAAGATGCATTCACAGTAAACGCTACAATATAATTGTAAAGGTAATCTGAAATGTTTCAGTAATACAGAATGGAGAGAGCCCTAAAGATGCATTCACAGTAAACGCTACAATATAATTGTAAAGGTAATCTGAAATGTTTCAGTCAAACAGAATGAAGAGAGCCCTAAAGATGCATTTACAGTAAACGCTACAATATAATTATATAGGTAATCTGAAATGTTTCAGTCATACAGAATGGAGAGAGCCCTAAAGATGCATTCACAGTAAACGCTGCAATATAATTGTGAAGGTGATCTGAAATGTTTCAGTCAAACAGAATGGAGAGAGCCCTAAAGATGCAATCAGCAGTTAAAAACATCAACAAAGAGTTGTTTTTGGTAAAAAGCTGAGGGGTTGTGGGGGCTGGAGAAATGTTACCACTCCACAGATACACTGCTATGGAAGCAAGGACTAAACATCTCCGTTACAGACACACTGCTACGGAAGCAAGGACTAAACATCCATGATATCAACATTTGATCGTTTTAAAACCAGGATTTGAGTTTGTTTACATTCACTTTGTCTACAAAACGTTGGAGTAAAACAAGATGATGTTTGGGGTTTCTGATGGGGTGTTGAACTAAGCTGATGAGGCATTAAATAAGTTATATTCTTCAAGAATATATGGGTATCTATTATTAATTTAGTCCCCCCAAAATATTGATGTAGCAACGGCTGATTGCCCCTTAAAGAATAGATGGTAAATCATCTACTCTTTTATTTCCCGTAAGTCAGGAGAAAGTTACTGCGGTATATTATAATTTAATTCATTCTATTTGTCTCATGTAAAATTAGATTTAATTTTTTTTTCTAAATGACGTTTCTATTCAACAGAACCAGTTATTACACACGACTTTTAATTCTGTGATATTTAGTCGCTGCTTCCTGAACCAAACCGTTCTGTCAGTCGTACTGTTAACCGGTTGTTATGACTGGCGGATGAAAAACACAATTTATTAAAGCCTGGCTCCTCTAGGGAGTCGGTGTGACAAACAGCCTCTCCTCTCCGTGTGTTCATCTGACTGAGTGGTCCCACTGGAGAGGTTCTGCCCTGGGGGGGGGGGGGGGGGGGGGGGGGGGGACAGAGAGAGGGGGGGTACATACGTCTTCAGGTCTCAGGTGAGGTAATTCACAACACATCTCATGTGGTTCGCTGAAACATCTCTGTATACAGAGTAGGGGCCTATAAGGGACTGAGACAGGGATAGGGAGCCACTTCAGTGACAGAATTTAATCATTTTGAATTTGGGTTAAGGTATTGAATTGAATGTAATATTTGTTTATGTTTGAAGGGCAACATCACTCAAACTATCTATTTTTGTAACGGTTTTCTTGAGGTGAAGGAGAGGCGGACCAAAACGCAGCGTGGTGGTTATTCATGGTTCTTTAATGAAGACACTATACATGAATAAACTAACAAAACAAGAAATGTGAAAAAACCAAAACAGCCCTGTCTGGTGCAAACACGGAGACAGGAACAATCACCCACAAACACACAGTGTCATACTACCTAAGTATGATTCTCAATCAGAGACAACTAATGACACCTGCCTCTGATTGAGAACCATACTAGGCCGAAACATAGAAATACCTAAATCATAGAAAAACAAACATAGACTGCCCACCCAACTCACACCCTGACCATACTAAATAGATACACAACAAAGGAAATATAGGTCAGAACGGGACAGTTTTGTTCTCATTAGTCCACTGTTGATACAGTCCCAAAATGATTTGCATGTCAGCAGTCAAGCAATTTTTTTTGTTAAGTGCAATTTGTATCTTTATAACACGTTTCTTCTTAAAAGTCCAGTACCTTGAGAACTTGACTGCTGACGTGAAACACTTAGGGACTGTATCAACAACGGACTGATCAACGTTTCAGATATTCAACTTCTCAGATGCATTCTGATTCAGTTTTCAAATTCAGTTCTCTAAATTCAGATCCAAAACCAGAGACAACAACCTGGTACTTTGCCAGTGGAAAGGCTGGCCTTAGAAGGGCTATGACAGGACAGTTCAACTATATTGTTATGGGGGTTAAATTCTATGTGATCACTGTGTGATCTCTGTGTGATCTCTGTGTGATCTCTATGTGATCTCTATGAGATCTCCATGTGATCTCCATGTGGTCTCCATGTGGTCTCTATGTGGTCTCTATGTGATCACTATGTGATCTCCATGTACTCTCCATGTGATCTCCATGTGATCTCTATGTGATCTCTATGTGATCACTGTGTGATCTCTGTGTGATCTCTGTGTGATCTCTATGTGATCTCTATGAGATCTCCATGTGATCTCCATGTGGTCTCCATGTGGTCTCTATGTGGTCTCTATGTGATCACTATGTGATCTCCATGTACTCTCCATGTGATCTCCATGTGATCTCTATGTGATCTCTATGTGATCACTGTGTGATCACTGTGTGATCTCTGTGTGATCTCCGTGTGATCTCCATGTGATCTCTGTGTGATCTCCATGTGATCTCTGTGTGATCTCTATGTGATCTCTGTGTGATCTCTGCGTGATCTCTGTGTGATCTCCGTGTGATCTCCATGTGATCTCTATGTGATCTCTATGTGATCTCTATGTGATCTCCACATGATCTCCATGTGATCTCCATAGAGGGGAACACATCCATGCTCCATAAAGTCTTAGCTTTCAGGAATGGGGTTATATTAGCCAATTGCCAAACTGGTTTCCATGCTACATTCTAATTAAAAATGCCAACATTTTCTGTTGACCACAGTGTTTGATTCTATCTGTTCTCCTCCCCACGCTTCCTGGTTGGCAAAGTACCAGGATGTTGTATCTGGTTTTGAACCTGAATTTAAAGAACTGAATTTGAAAACTGAATCAGAATTCATCTGAGAAGTTGAATATGTGAAACGCTGATCCACTTGAAATGAAGGTTTGCAATGTTGATTACACGGACCAGGAAAGCAATATCTACTATACTGAAACTGAATTTATAATTATTGAGCTTGAATATTCAAATACATAGAATTTTAAAACTGAATGCAATATTAATTCAATTCGGGTTTTAAACATTAAACATGTTTGATGATAATCATTTGATGAATTCAATGATTCAATTTGTACATTACAAATTCTAAAAGATGAAATTAAAGTTCAACATCTTAATACAAATTCAAAATTGTGGAATTCAAATACAATTTCTGTTGGCACGGAAATGGCTCCATTCAGGGAGCAAAGCACAGGTGTTACACCCATTGAATATAAAGGGGGCTCATGCCGTTTGTTGGATAGAAATTTACCCATCACTTTATTCAACACAGAAGTGAACAGATATTACATTTGGCTGTAAGTGCCTCCTTGAAACAAATTAGATGCATAATGCTTCTGCCTGGGAGACGAAAGGGGAAGGAGAAGCTGAGCTGTGAGGCCTACAGCAGGTTGTCAAAGATGAAGAGCCTGGTACTGTTTATATGGACTTTACAGCAGGTTGTCAAAGATGAAGAGCCTGGTACTGTTAATATGGACTTTACAGCAGGTTGTCAAAGATGAAGAGCCTGGTACTGTTATTAGGGACTTTACAGGAGGTTGTCAAAGATGAATAGCCTGGTACTGTTAATATGGACTTTACAGCAGGTTGTCAAAGATGAAGAGCCTGGTACTGTTTATAGACCTGTTGGAGTCCTGCAAGTCCTTTTATCCAGGTGCAATAGGGGCGGTCCTCGTCTCCCAGTGGTCCTCAGGCGAGGGTGTATTCCCTGTGCACACAGTTTAACTCTCCAGAGAACATCCATTCTGGGTAAAGAGAAACCTTCCCTTATAGTCCCTAATTGAGCCAGAATAACAGAACAGTTCCCTGTACACACAGTTTACACATCGTTTCAGCTCTCTAAAGTGTTCCAGCGTGTCATTGGAGACTGTCAGTTCCACAGAGGGCTCCTTGGTAGAGCCAGAATAACAGAACAATAGCCTGCAGGGAGGCCTGTGTGCTGTTTATCAGCTGTCTGTGTGACTGAAGAGGATCGTGACACAGAGGTCCAACACATACTGCAGCTCAGCTGAGACTCTTTGGCTTCGTTACGAGAACACTCGCTGGGAAGGAACTTTCCATGAAAGGGATGGACCGCAGTTGAAACAATAACATAGTGGTGCCCAGCCACTTGGCCATTTGGTTAACAGGTGAGGGAAAGGGTCAGACCGCAGTTGAAACAATAACATAGTGGTGCCCAGCCACTTGGCCATTTGGTTAACAGGTGAGGGAAAGGGTCAGACCGCAGTTGAAACAATAACATAGTGGTGCCCAGCCACTTGGCCATTTGGTTAACAGGCGAGGGATGGGGTTTGAGAAATATAGCCACACCTCAAATTCACAGACAGAGCTATGGGTACAAGGACTGACCATCCATGACATCTAGATTATAGTTGTAACCGTGTTTTGAGGCTGTACAGTGTTTACATTTACTTTGTTTACTAACATTGTATTAAAAACAGGTTATATTTTGGGTTCTGATGGGGAATGACAGCTGAACTAAGCTCATGAGGAATTTATACATTTTATTCTGCAAGAATCAACGGCTAAATATCATTCATTTAACAGCTCATAAAAAGGGAGGGATCAACTCCGGGTTGGTCCTTTAAAGGTCCAATGCAGCCCTTTTTATCTCAATATCAAATCCTTTCTGAGTAACAATTAACTTACCTTACTGTGATAGTTTTACATGAATATTGGTCAAACATTTACAACATTTGCTTTTTAGCAACAACAACAAAAAATTAAAGCAATACATTTTTCTTGGACTATCTGGGAGTCTGAATGAGGTTTGGAACTCTCTTTGTCACCGGTCTATTACAACGTATACCGCCTGGTGATGTCACCGGTCTATTACAACGTATACCGCCTGGTGATGTCACCGGTCTATTACAACGTGTACCGCCTGGTGATGTCACCGGTCTATTACAACGTATACCGCCTGGTGATGTCACCGGTCTATTACAACGTATACCGCCTGGTGATGTCACCGGTCTATTACAACGTATACCGCCTGGTGATGTCACCGGTCTATTACAACGTATACCGCCTGGTGACGTCACCGGTCTATTACAACGTATACCGCCTGGTGATGTCACCGGTCTATTACAACGTGTACCGCCTGGTGATGTCACCGGTCTATTACAACGTATACCGCCTGGTGATGTCACCGGTCTATTACAACGTATACCGCCTGGTAATGTCACCGGTCTATTACAACTTATACCGCCTGGTGATGTCACCAGTCAAGCTGAAACTCTACCCAAAACCTGCTGATTAGTAGGTAGATTATATTTTCTACCAGCAACTAATAGAAAATAACACTAATACATCTTTTCACACTTTTACAGTGTTAGTTTCATCGGCTGGTGTACAATATGATACAAAAAAACACAGGAAAAGCTGAATTTTGACTGCCCTGGGCCTTTAAAGCATGGAATAAGGCGCTACACCATGATGTTAAAGGGGACTATATATATACAGATATATTTGACATGAGAACATTGGCAAATGGAAGCATACTTAGTGATGCTTAATTCATTAGTTGTGGGTCAGTTCCCCACTATAAGGTTAAACTAGGACTTTGGAGATTAACATATGTACAATCATCTAAATGAGAATTTCCTATGGACATTTGATGGATAATTTATGCATTGCGTTGATTATTCATGACGGTTTACTTCTATCTGCCATACTGTATATCTATTAGTGACAGACCATGGTTGCCCACCGCACCTGTCCAATTTAACCCTTAGTAATAATGTATTATGTATATACTAGATCAATTCATAAATGCATTCATTAATAAGTGTCTGTTTATCTTTAAATCGCTTTTTTCCCCCACTTTTATTCATCTTTTTTTTTAAATCTCCATCAGTCTTGTTTAATCTGACCTCTGACCTCTGCGGTGTGTAAAGTAAACCATGGAGGATCCTCTCACTCTGTATTCATCACTCAACACCACCAGCCTCCCCACTGCTCTCCACCCCACGAACAACAGTGCTGTCACGGACCTCGTGACCAACGCTACGGTCAAACCCTTCAGTGTGTTTCATGGGTGCGAGGAGAATGTGTCAGGGATCCTCTTCGACCTGTCTGTTCAGACATTCAACGTGTTCCTGGGACTCCCCGCTAACATCTTAGGTAGGTAGCCCAGAGGTTAAAGAGGTAAGAGCAGTCCCCAGTAGCCGTAAGGTTGCTGATTCCAATCCCAGGAACTATCTTACTATACCATTGTGTCTTTCCAGGGTATTGACCCTTGACCCTATACTCCTTTCAGTGTGTTTATATTTACATATCTCCAGGGTATTGACCCCTGACCCTATACTCTTTCCAGTGTGTTTATATTTACATATCAACAGGGTATTGACCCCTGACCCTATACTCCTTCCACTGTGTTTATATTTACATATCTCCAGGGTATTGACCCCTGCTGACCCCATACTCCTTCCAGTGTGTTTATATTTACATAACTCCAGGGTATTGACCCCTGACCCTATACTCCTTCCAGTGTGTTTATATTTACATAATTCCAGGGTATTGACCCCTGACCCTATACTCCTTCCAGTGTGTTTATATTTACATGATTCCACGGTATTGACCCCTGACCCTATACTCCTTCCAGTGTGTTTATATTTACATAATTCCAGGGTATTGACCCCTGACCCTATACTCCTTCCAGTGTGTTTATATTTACATAACTCCAGGGTATTGACCCCTGACCCTATACTCCTTCCAGTGTGTTTATATTTACATAATTCCAGGGTATTGACCCCTGCTGACCCTATACTCCTTCCAGTGTGTTTATATTTACACAATTCCAGGGTATTGACCCCTGACCCTATACTCCTTCCAGTGTGTTTATATTTACATAATTCAGGGTATTGACCCCTGACCCTATACTCCTTCCAGTGTGTTTATATTTACATAACGCCAGGGTATTGACCCCTGACCCTATACTCCTTCCAGTGTGTTTATATTTACATAATTCCAGGGTATTGACCCCTGCTGACCCTATACTCCTTCCAGTGTGTTTATATTTACATAATTCCAGGGTATTGACCCCTGACCCTATACTCCTTCCAGTGTGTTTATATTTACATGATTCCACGGTATTGACCCCTGACCCTATACTCCTTCCAGTGTGTTTATATTTACATAACTCCAGGGTATTGACCCCTGACCCTATACTCCTTCCAGTGTGTTTATATTTACATAACTCCAGGGTATTGACCCCTGACCCTATACTCCTTCTAGTGTGTTTATATTTACATTACTCCAGGGTATTGACCCCTGACCCTATACTCCTTCCAGTGTGTTTATATTTACATAACTCCAGGGTATTGACCCCTGACCCTATACTCCTTCCAGTGTGTTTATATTTACATAGCTCCAGGGTATTGACCCCTGACCCTACACTCCTTCCAGCAGAGAAAAACATAATAATTTCTGTCTCTGACGGACTATGAAACTAGCTAATAACATTGTTGTCTTGCCTTGTGGTAGTCATGGTGATTCTGGTCCGTAACCGTAAGGAGCCGTCCTCCTCAGACATCTTCCTGGGCTGTCTGGCCTTCATGGACGCTTACTTTGGCATCATGGTCCCCTTCAGCTATCTGAACATCTACTACTGGCACAGCAAGGATGTCTGGTCCGCTCTCATGTTCTCCTTCGGCGTCAAGGTGCAGGGCTATAGGATAACGGAGAATTGAGTGATTCTGCATTCTGGAATTTCAGCGTCTGAAATGGTACCCTGTTACATAGCATACTACTTTTGACCAGAACCCTATGGACACCCATATGGACACCCCTATGGACACCAATTTGGACACCCCTATAGACACCCTTATGGACACCCATATGGACACCTCTATAGACACCCCTATGGACACCCATATGGACACCCATATGGACACCCCTATGGACACCCCTATGGACATCCCTATGGACACCAATTTGGACACCCTTATAGACACCCTTATGGACACCCATATGGACACCTCTATAGACACCCCTATGGACACCCTTATGGTCACCCATATGGACACCCATATGGACACCCCTATGGACACCCCTATGGACACCCATATGGACACCCCTATGGACACCCCCATTGACATCTTTATAGACACCCCTATAGACACCCTTATGGACACCCCTATGGACACCCTTATGGATACCCCTATAGACACCCCTATGGACACCCCTATGGACACCCCTATAGACACCCCTATGGACACCAATTTGGACACCCCTATAGACACCCTTATGGACACCATTATGGACACCAATATGGACACTCCTATGGACACCCCCATTGACATCCTTATAGACTCCCCTATGGACACCAATATGGACACCACTATGGACACCCTATAGACACCCCCATGGACACCCCTATAGACACCAATATGGACACCATTATGGACACCCCTATAGACACCCTTATGGACACCCTCATTGGCATCCTTATAGACACCCCTATGGACACCAATATGGACACCCCCATGGACACCCCTATGGACACCTTTATGGACACCCCTATAGACACCAATATGGACACCCTTATGGACACCCCTATGGACACCCCCATGGACACCAATATGGGCCCTGGTCAAAAGAAGTACACTATGTAGGGAACATATGTTGTAGAGGCTACATCCAAAATGACACTCAATTCCCTACATAGTGTTCGTTGGGCTCTAGTCAAATGTAGTGCACTATATAGGGAATAGGGGGCCACTATCTTGTACGTAACATCTCATCTGTGACATTTGACAATAAGTAAACTTGTTTTTCTCCACCTCCTCCTCCTCTTCTTCCTCCTCCTCCTCCTCCACCTCCTTGTCCTCCTTCCTATTCTCCTCCTCCTCCACCTCCTTCTCCTCCTTCCTATTCTCCTCCTCCTCCTCCTCCTCCCTTTCTCCTCCTCCTCCTTCATATTCTCCTCCTCCTCTTCCTCCACCTCCTTCTCCTCCATCCTATTCTCCTCCTCCTCCTTCTCCTCCTCCCTTTCTCCTCCTCCTCCACCTCCTCCTCCCCCTCCTCCTCCTCCTCCTCCTCTTCGTCTTCCTCCACCTCCTTGTCCTCCTTCCTATTCTCCTCCTTCTCCACCTCCTTCTCCTCCATCCTATTCTCCTCCTCCTCCTTCTCCTCCTCCCTTTCTCCTCCTCCTCCACCTCCTCCTCCTCCTTCCTATTCTCCTCCTCCTCCTTCTCCTCCTTCCTATTCTCCTTCTCCCCCTCCCCCTCCTCACCCTCCTTCTCATCCCCCTTTCTCTCCACTTTCTTCTCGTCCAGGACACCAGCGGTCCTCTGTTCCTGTCCTGTATCTGTTTGGATCGGTTCGTGGCGGTCCTCTTCCCTCTATCCTACGGCCAGCTGAAGGACACCAAGTACAGGGTGTCTCTCTCGGCGGTGGTCCTGGGGCTCACCTTCACCTACGCCTCCGCCAAGACCATCGGGGGCCTGCACAACTTCGAAAAGGTCAATCCATAGATCAATCAATCACTCAATCAATAGATGAATCAATCAATCCCACTTTATTGTATAGCACATATTGGACAAAAGTAGCAATACAATGCACTCCACAGTCTAACATAATAAATAAATTACGTAAATAAATTAATAAAAACAACTCAAACAAAAAGTTAAAGGTAAAAACACGAAATAAAATTACGTCCAAAAAGTAGCATTTACATAATTTTGCACGCCCAATTTTTCAGTTTTTGATTTGTTAAAAAAGTTTGAAATATCCAATAAATGTCGTTCCACTTCATGATTGTGTCCCACTTGTTGTTGATTCTTCACAAAAAAATACAGTTTTATATCTTTATGTTTGAAGCCTGAAATGTGGCAAAAGGTCGCAAAGTTCAAGGGGGCCGAATACTTTCGCAAGGCACTGTACATATTTCTTTGATAAATGTCCACTTCTGCTACCCTCAGGTCTTCACAGGGACAATCCTGGCAACGTTTGGCTGGATGGTGTTGTGTAACGGGGCCATCCTGGTGGCCCTGAAGAGGTCCAGTGGCTCTGGGAAGGACGACATGCACCCCATGAAGAAGAAAGCCTTCAAGATGGTGATGTCGGTCCTGTCCATCATCGTGTTCAACTACTTGCCTCCGGTGGCTCTGTTCCCTTTTGAGGTGATGACCTGGGTGGGGGTATTGTCCATCGAAATAGAATAGATAGAATCACAGACCCATTGACTTGACTCCTATTGACTCATTGACCCATTGACTTGACTCCTATTGACTCATTGACCCATTGACTTGACTCACATTGACTCCCATTGAATCACAGACCCATTGACTTGACTCTCATTGACTCATTGACCCATTGACTTGACTCCCATTGACTCATTGACCCATTGACTTGACCCCCACTGACTCATTGACCCATTGACTTGACTCACATTGACTCCCATTGAATCACAGACCCATTGACTTGACTCCCATTGACTCATTGACCCACTGACTTGACCCCCATTGACTCATTGACCCATTGACTTGACTCACATTGACTCCCATTGAATCACAGACCCATTGACTTGACTCCCATTGACTCATTGTCCCACTGACTTGACTCCCATTGACTCATTGACTCATTGACTTGACTCCCATTGACTCATTGACCCATTGACTTGAATGAGGACTCCCGTTCTAGTGATTCTATTTCTTGTCCTTAATGATGTTGCCTGATGTATAAAGACACATTCCTAGATGGCTTGTCTACAGGTCTGAACAGTTCCAGTAACTTTCCCCCCCAAATCCCATGTTTGCTAGAAATCCTGGTTGGAAGATTCCCAGAATAGGAAGGGAATTA
The DNA here is from genome assembly GCF_013265735.2 of Oncorhynchus mykiss. NCBI lineage: Eukaryota > Metazoa > Chordata > Actinopteri > Salmoniformes > Salmonidae > Oncorhynchus > Oncorhynchus mykiss. The sequence goes on from NC_048577.1 coordinate 69,529,421, forward strand.
ACAGGAAACCCCGAATACTCGCAACAAGGATTTCTGGAAAAACCTGTGAATGTTGGGAAAGTCACCAGATCGTTGCAACCCTACAGTAGCACTGTCCTCAGTGATGTTGGCAGATGAACAAAGATAAAATCCTGTTGTATTTGTTGCACGGCAGTTGAGTGTTCTGATGTCCCCTTCCAGGACCACTATCCTCCGGATACGTTCCGCTGCCTGGTGCAGCCGGTGGGGTACGCCTTCGTTAACATCAGCAGTAGTATCCAGCCCATCATCTACCTCTCTAGACTGGAGAAGATCCCTTTCCTCCCTGAGGCCTGGAACAAGTGGGGCTCCTCCTCCTCCAAGGTGAAGGACAAGGAGGTGAAGGTGGAGACCATCTCGCCTGCCTGAATGATGAACGGGCATCAACGTTTCTTGTGAAATGAAGTGATAGGTTCTCAAAACACAGTTGTTATAAATGTATCAACTGGACGATGGAATAAATAATAAAAGGAATAATAAATAATAAAATGAATAATAAATAATAAAATGAATGGCCAGGAAACGATGGATGAAAGCAATGTGCTTACATTCCACATAGCTAATATATATCCTGTATATGGTATAGGTTAAGGAGCAACAACAAAAATCTTCACATGTCCTTCACATCTCTCTCTCACTTCCTGGAACTATTACGCTAGGACTGAGACGACATCGTGTGTACAACATGAGAACTACATGTCACACCTGTAAAATTCTCAAGATTTTTTTTTGTGAATCATTTGGAGAGAAATAAATACGTAATAAAGCTCTTATAAACAGTTATTTTTCCAGTCTTTTGTTTTCCAGTTTTCTTAGAAATGTATAATGATGATATGTCATGGAGAGGAGAACCAGATGATGTCTAGTGTTAGTCTGATATGATGGAGAGGAGAACCAGATGATGTCTAGTGTTAGTCTGATATGATGGAGAGGAGAACCAGATGATGTCTAGTGTTAGTCTGTTATGATGGAGAGGAGAACCAGATGATGTCTAGTGTTAGTCTGATATGATGGAGAGGAGAACCAGATGATGTCTAGTGTTAGTCTGTTATGATGGAGAGGAGAACCAGATGTGTCTAGTGTTAGTCTGATATGATGGAGAGGAGAACCAGATGATGTTTAGTCTGTTATGATGGAGAGAAGAACCAGATCATTAGTCTGTTATGATGGAGAGGAGAACAAGATGTGTCTAGTGTTAGTCTGTTATGATGGAGAGAAGAACCAGATCAGTAGTCTGTTATGATGGAGATGAGAACCAGATTATGTTTAGTCTGTTATGATGGAGAGGAGAACCAGATCATTAGTCTGTTATGATGGAGAGGAGAACCAGATCATTAGTCTGTTATGATGGAGAGGAGAACCAGATGATGTTTAGTCTGTTATGATGGAGAGGAGAACCAGATCATTAGTCTGTTATGATGGAGAGGAGAACCAGATGTGTCTAGTGTTAGTCTGTTATGATGGAGAGGAGAACCAGATCATTAGTCTGTTATGATGGAGAGGAGAACCAGATGTGTCTAGTGTTAATCTGTTATGATGGAGAGCAGAACCAGATCATTAGTCTGTTATGATGGAGAGGAGAACCAGATCATTAGTCTGCTATGATGGAGAGGAGAACCAGATCATTAGTCTGTTATGATGGAGATGAGAACCAGATCATTAGTCTGTTATGATGGAGAGGAGAACCAGATCCTTAGTCTGTTATGATGGAGAGGAGAACCAGATCATTAGTCTGTTATGATGGAGATGAGAACCAGATCATTAGTCTGTTATGATGGAGAGGAGAACCAGATCATTAGTCTGTTATGATGGAGAGGAGAACCAGATGATGTCTAGTGTTAGTCTGTTATGATGGAGAGGAGAACCAGATGATGTCTAGTGTTAGTCTGTTATGATGGAGAGGAGAACCAGATCATTAGTCTGTTATGATGGAGAGGAGAACCAGATGTGTCTAGTGTTAGTCTGTTATGATGGAGAGGAGAACCAGATGTGTCTAGTGTTAGTCTGTTATGATGGAGAGAAGAACCAGATCATTAGTCTGTTATGATGGAAAGGAGAACCAGATGATGTCTAGTGTTAGTCTGTTATGATGGAGAGGAGAACCAGATGATGTCTAGTGTTAGTCTGATATGATGGAGAGGAGAACCAGATGATGTCTAGTGTTAGTCTGTTATGATGGAGAGGAGAACCAGATGATGTCTAGTGTTAGTCTGATATGATGGAGAGGAGAACCAGATGATGTCTAGTGTTAGTCTGTTATGATGGAGAGGAGAACCAGATGTGTCTAGTGTTAGTCTGATATGATGGAGAGGAGAACCAGATGATGTTTAGTCTGTTATGATGGAGAGAAGAACCAGATCATTAGTCTGTTATGATGGAGAGGAGAACAAGATGTGTCTAGTGTTAGTCTGTTATGATGGAGAGAAGAACCAGATCAGTAGTCTGTTATGATGGAGATGAGAACCAGATTATGTTTAGTCTGTTATGATGGAGAGGAGAACCAGATCATTAGTCTGTTATGATGGAGAGGAGAACCAGATCATTAGTCTGTTATGATGGAGAGGAGAACCAGATGATGTTTAGTCTGTTATGATGGAGAGGAGAACCAGATCATTAGTCTGTTATGATGGAGAGGAGAACCAGATGTGTCTAGTGTTAGTCTGTTATGATGGAGAGGAGAACCAGATCATTAGTCTGTTATGATGGAGAGGAGAACCAGATGTGTCTAGTGTTAATCTGTTATGATGGAGAGCAGAACCAGATCATTAGTCTGTTATGATGGAGAGGAGAACCAGATCATTAGTCTGCTATGATGGAGAGGAGAACCAGATCATTAGTCTGTTATGATGGAGATGAGAACCAGATCATTAGTCTGTTATGATGGAGAGGAGAACCAGATCCTTAGTCTGTTATGATGGAGAGGAGAACCAGATCATTAGTCTGTTATGATGGAGATGAGAACCAGATCATTAGTCTGTTATGATGGAGAGGAGAACCAGATCATTAGTCTGTTATGATGGAGAGAAGAACCAGATCATTAGTCTGTTATGATGGAAAGGAGAACCAGATGATGTCTAGTGTTAGTCTGTTATGATGGAGAGGAGAACCAGATGATGTCTAGTGTTAGTCTGTTATGATGGAGAGGAGAACCAGATCATTAGTCTGTTATGATGGAGAGGAGAACCAGATGTGTCTAGTGTTAGTCTGTTATGATGGAGAGGAGAACCAGATGTGTCTAGTGTTAGTCTGTTATGATGGAGAGAAGAACCAGATCATTAGTCTGTTATGATGGAAAGGAGAACCAGATGATGTCTAGTGTTAGTCTGTTATGATGGAGAGGAGAACCAGATCATTAGTCTGTTATGATGGAGAGGAGAACCAGATGATGTCTAGTGTTAGTCTGTTATGATGGAGAGAAGAACCAGATCATTAGTCTGTTATGATGGAGAGGAGAACCAGATGTGTCTAGTATTAGTCTGTTATGATGGAGAGGAGAACCAGATCATTAGTCTGCTATGATGGAGAGGAGAACCAGATCATTAGTCTGTTATGATGGAGAGGAGAACCAGATGTGTCTAGTGTTAGTCTGTTATGATGGAGAGAAGAACCAGATCATTAGTCTGTTATGATGGAAAGGAGAACCAGATGATGTCTAGTGTTAGTCTGTTATGATGGAGAGGAGAACCAGATCATTAGTCTGTTATGATGGAGAGGAGAACCAGATGATGTCTAGTGTTAGTCTGTTATGATGGAGAGGAGAACCAGATCATTAGTCTGCTATGATGGAGAGGAGAACCAGATCATTAGTCTGTTATGATGGAGAGGAGAACCAGATCATTAGTCTGCTATGATGGAGAGGAGAACCAGATCATTAGTCTGTTATGATGGAGAGGAGAACCAGATGTGTCTAGTGTTAGTCTGTTATGATGGAGAGGAGAACCAGATCATTAGTCTGCTATGATGGAGAGGAGAACCAGATCATTAGTCTGTTATGATGGAGAGGAGAACCAGATGTGTCTAGTGTTAGTCTGTTATGATGGAGAGAAGAACCAGATGTGTCTAGTGTTAGTCTGCTATGATGGAGAGGAGAACCAGATCATTAGTCTGTTATGATGGAGAGGAGAACCAGATGTGTCTAGTGTTAGTCTGTTATGATGGAGAGAAGAACCAGATGTGTCTAGTGTTAGTCTGCTATGATGGAGAGGAGAACCAGATGATGTCTAGTGTTAGTCTGTTATGATGGAGAGGAGAACCAGATCATTAGTCTGTTATGATGGAGAGGAGAACCAGATGTGTCTAGTGTTAGTCTGTTATGATGGAGAGGAGAACCAGATGTGTCTAGTGTTAGTCTGTTATGATGGAGAGAAGAACCAGATCATTAGTCTGTTATGATGGAAAGGAGAACCAGATGATGTCTAGTGTTAGTCTGTTATGATGGAGAGGAGAACCAGATGATGTTTAGTCTGTTATGATGGAGAGAAGAACCAGATCATTAGTCTGTTATGATGGAGAGGAGAACCAGATGTGTCTAGTGTTAGTCTGTTATGATGGAGAGAAGAACCAGATCATTAGTCCGTTATGATGGAAAGGAGAACCAGATGATGTCTAGTGTTAGTCTGTTATGATGGAGAGGAGAACCAGATCATTAGTCTGTTATGATGGAGAGGAGAACCAGATGATGTCTAGTGTTAGTCTGTTATGATGGAGAGGAGAACCAGATGATGTTTAGTCTGTTATGATGGAGAGAAGAACCAGATCATTAGTCTGTTATGATGGAGAGGAGAACCAGATGTGTCTAGTATTAGTCTGTTATGATGGAGAGGAGAACCAGATCATTAGTCTGCTATGATGGAGAGGAGAACCAGATCATTAGTCTGTTATGATGGAGAGGAGAACCAGATGTGTCTAGTGTTAGTCTGTTATGATGGAGAGAAGAACCAGATCATTAGTCTGTTATGATGGAAAGGAGAACCAGATGATGTCTAGTGTTAGTCTGTTATGATGGAGAGGAGAACCAGATGATGTCTAGTGTTAGTCTGTTATGATGGAGAGGAGAACCAGATGATGTTTAGTCTGTTATGATGGAGAGAAGAACCAGATCATTAGTCTGTTATGATGGAGAGGAGAACCAGATGTGTCTATTATTAGTCTGTTATGATGGAGAGGAGAACCAGATCATTAGTCTGCTATGATGGAGAGGAGAACCAGATCATTAGTCTGTTATGATGGAGAGGAGAACCAGATGTGTCTAGTGTTAGTCTGTTATGATGGAGAGGAGAACCAGATCATTAGTCTGCTATGATGGAGAGGAGAACCAGATCATTAGTCTGTTATGATGGAGAGGAGAACCAGATGTGTCTAGTGTTAGTCTGTTATGATGGAGAGAAGAACCAGATGTGTCTAGTGTTAGTCTGCTATGATGGAGAGGAGAACCAGATCATTAGTCTGTTATGATGGAGAGGAGAACCAGATGTGTCTAGTGTTAGTCTGTTATGATGGAGAGAAGAACCAGATGTGTCTAGTGTTAGTCTGCTATGATGGAGAGGAGAACCAGATGATGTCTAGTGTTAGTCTGTTATGATGGAGAGGAGAACCAGATGATCCCACAGATGTGTCTAGTGTTATGGTGATGTAATTAAAGACTGACACAAGCTGTTGGGTGGCTGCTAGTTCACACAACCATTTAGAGGTACTACGTATAAACCCAGTATTACTACCAGGGTTGGGGTCAATTCAGACAATTCAAGACTGCAACAAGAATAGTCCACATTGAAAATATATGACATTGTTGAATTGAAATGTACATTCACCTGAACCTTGATTTACTCCCCTGTTGTAAGTCGGCTGTTATTGAAGTCAGAAACAGACATAGTAGAAATATATAGTAGGAAACTCCAGGGACACGGATGTATTTGAGGTTATTCCTTTATTAAAAACAGTAAAAGAAAGTTCAGAGGCCAAACATAATGATGCAATCTAGTTCAATTACAGGACTACATGTCAGTCAGTTTGGTAAAGCATGTGCATTTAACAATATAAACAATACACCTCGGACACATTTAGCCGGCTACGGTCTTATTAATGTTACATGACCTCCTGTTGTACACATCTCCTTGACTTGTGTCCCAAAACTCTCTCTTTCTTTCCTGAAGTGTGCACTCACTACTCCATACAAATGTAAAATACATGGATATGCGTTGGCATGGGCTGGACTCTAGAGGGAGTTCCATATTCCAGTCATGTCCTCTGAGATCCATAAAGGAAAGTGAACGAGTGCACACTTCGGGAGAACGGAGAGATGATTGGGACGCAGCCCATATATCCCACCATACAGGTATCGTTATCATACAACCTATTATTTTAAACAAGACAGTATAAACTAATCTCTACATTCCTGAAACCAAACATTTGATTCCACAGTTGAATGTTGAACGACAGGTTGTCAGAACCAGAACCATGCAGTGATCATATGGTACTGGTGATGTTTCCAGTTGAGATACACTGCTTCGCGTTGTGTCTCAATTACTCGTCATTGGCTTCCTTCCTCGTCTCCTTTCCTTCATTAGCACTGAGGAAGTATCAGGTGTTTTGAGTTGATAGACACCGGCTGGGTCTCAATACTCTTTCATTACTTCCTTTCCTTGTCTCCTCCCTTCATTTCCTTTCCTTCGGGACCTCTAACAGGTGAAAGGATTGGATGGCTTTCCACCATATTGCTTTTTTACCTACAGTATCGCTTCTTTCCATATCACTGATCATGAAGGAAAAGGACACAAGGAAAGGACACAAGGAAAGGGAGCTAGTTACGACTATCGAGACACAGCCACTGCTAAAAGGCCATTGTTGTTGTTTTTTCCATTCTTTTTTTATTGTCTTGGTGACATAACCTCAATCTCAGACGACAAGCCGACAAACTGTGGGTTATGGAACGGAACTTCCACACAGCTGTCGCTATGGAGACGCAGTTCTAACAGAAGTCACGGAACATATGTGATATGACAGCGTAGTAAGTATTCACAGAACTCAACAGTAAGGAAGAAAGGAATCCTCATAGACAAAGCCTTGAACGAGCTTCAATTGACACAGACATACTATAGTAAGCTCTGGCTTGGTCCAGCGGACTTGTTTGTGTGTGTGTGTGTGTGTGTGTGTGTGTGTGTGTGTCAGTCAGAAGATGTGGAGAAGGACATCAAAGGAGAGTGCAATATTTCTTTCAGCTTAAAGATTTACAAGGTTTTATAATAACAGCAAAAGCAGACGTCTCGGCGTCGCCATGACAGCTCGTGCAGGTCCTAAAGCGTCTTCCTCTACCTCGGTATCCGTAACAGAAAATGGGCTTTTCCAGGACAAAATCATCTTCAAAACAGACAGACAGTTCATCAGAGCACTTCAGTATAAGGGACAAACCGTTTCTGTACACAGGGTCATCACCATGGTGACACGATGTCATCAGGATGAGACGCTTTGAATCAGGGCACATCGTCCACGTTATCCTCTCTCTCTCTCTCTGAAGTATACACATACAGGGCACTTACTGTAGCCATGGCGATACAGCTATAGAGACAGCTAGGGCTAGGTTCCAATACCCTAGCCTGGCTTCCTCTCCTCACCTCTGGGAAGGGTTGTGAGCAAAAATACACATTTCTGTCCCGTCTCAGATAATGAACACAAACGTCTTCATCTCTCTTCGTGTCCTTGAGGACCGCTGATCCCAAAAATAAACGGATGGAACCAATTTGACGAGCAGCCAATGTCATACCGGCATATTGAACGTCACTATCCGGTCTTTCCAGATTTCAGTGGTCAGGAAGGATACAAGGAAATAGGATACAAGGAAATAGGACATGAGAGAATGAACATTTTACAGAGTATTGGAACTCAGGGATAGAAAGGTTCAGTGCATCATCATCATCATCATCATCATCATCATAGCTCATGCTGTACGTCTGTACACCTACACACCCAACGGTAGCGCCTTGGCTTTGTAGTGCTGTCTAATCGGCTACGGCAAGCTCTTTGGAACAAACTGAACTGCATCTACAAGTCTCTGCCATTTCACCTCAAAACCTGCTACCGTTCCCAGTCACTCCCAGTTGAGAATCTCCCCTTCGTTCACATTCTGACAAATGCTAAATGTCAACAGAGAAATGTAAGTACACACACAGCTGTATTAGAAAACAGATAAACTAGAACATTTTGCGGTTAATCGGTAAAGCAATCCCAGAACATTGACTGAAGCCTCAACTAATGACAGCGGTTCATTTTTAAAGAGTTAAGTGTTAAGTGTTTTTTTTGTTGTTTTCTTTAACGCACACTGGATAGCATCCTACATACAGTCTGTCTGGTTGTCTCATCTCAATCTGTCTGTCTGTCTTTTAAAGGGTCGTTGGTAGTTTTTAGGTAAACGTAGTCAGCCAAGCACAGTGTTCTTCTGAGCCTAGTCCCCAGCCACCTTGTTCTTTTCACGTCCTCGTAACGTTCTCTAAAACGCTCTCTGTGACGTTCTCTGAATGTTCTCTACTGGCGGCGCTTGTCTTTGGCTGGATCTTCTGTAGGAGATGGCTGAGCCTGCGAGCTATGAGGGCTGAGGGAGAGAGGGAGGGAGGGAAGGAGGAGAGGTGAGGGAAGAGAGGAAGATAAGGAAGAGTGGAAGGTAAGGAGGAGAGAGGAGATGGAAGACTATGGCTATCAAATACTCAGAGGCCATATTCCATCTAGATACAGATGGGTTGTGAGTGGAAGTAAGTGCTGATCATAAATACTTACTGTGTTGCCCGGTTAGGGTCCATGGCTGGGTCAGGTGGTTCACCCACCTCTGAGTCACTGAGAGGGGCTGTATCATCGGTGCTGCTCAGGGATCTGACCCCCTCCACCAGCTCCCTGGCCTCTGCAGCTAACTGGCAGGCTGGGTCTGGGATGGGAGAGGGGGTCTCTGGACTGTCTGTGGCTGGAGAGGTCCTGCTACTTCTGGAAGCACACATACACACGTTCACACACACACACACACACCCAAACCCGCCGGTCAGATCAACAGACTGTCAGAATGAACAAACATTTGAAGAATTGTCATTAAGGAGTTACATTTAGAAGATAAGCACTTACCCATTTTCCATTCCAAACAAGCTGGGGGTGGTGAGCACTTTGTGAACATTCTGAGAAATAAACAGTCAGTCAGTTAGCCAGTCAGTTAGCCAGCCAGTTAACCAGCCAGTTAACCAGCCAGTCAGTTAGCCAGCCAGTCAGTCAGCCAGTTAACCAGCCAGTCAGTCAGCCAGTTAGCCAGCCAGTCAGTCAGCCAGTTAGCCAGCCAGTCAGTCAGCCAGTCAGTCAGTCAGTCAGCCAGCCAGTTAGCCAGTCAGTCAGTTAGCCAGCCAGTCAGTCAGCCAGTCAGTCAGTCAGCCAGCCAGTTAGCCAGTCAGCACAGAAATCCACATACATAAAACTAGAAAGTATTTTTGAACCACTAGGTGGCAGTACAGGTTCAGAACATAACAGAGCATGCCCAGAGAGGCGTCAGCTAGGGCTCACAGGTAGGTGTGTTACAGAACATGTGTGACTGTGTTTACAATTGAGAGGTGGACAGGTGAGTGTTGTTGTAAAGGTGTGTTACAGGTGTAATATTACCTGTGTGAAGCCCAGGAGTTAGTTGTATGAGAGGTGGACAGGAAGTGATGTTGTAAAGGTGTGTTACTGTGTTACAGGTGTAATGTTACCTGTGTGAAGCCCAGGAGTTAGTTGTATGAGAGGTGGACAGGAAGTGATGTTGTAAAGGTGTGTTACTGTGTTACAGGTGTAATGTTACCTGTGTGAAGCCCAGGAGTTAGTTGTATGAGAGGTGGACAGGAAGTGATGTTGTAAAGGTTTGTTACTGTGTTACAGGTGTAATGTTACCTGTGTGAAGCCCAGGAGTTAGTTGTATGAGAGGTGGGCAGGAAGTGATGTTGTAAAGGTGTGATACAGGTGTAATGTTACCTGTGTGAAGCCCAGGAGTTAGTTGTATGAGAGGTGGACAGGAAGTGATGTTGTAAAGGTGTGATACAGGTGTAATGTTACCTGTGTGAAGCCCAGGAGTTAGTTGTATGAGAGGTGGACAGGAAGTGATGTTGTAAAGGTGTGATACAGGTGTAATGTTACCTGTGTGAAGCCCAGGAGTTAGTTGTATGAGAGGTGGACAGGAAGTGATGTTGTAAAGGTGTGTTACAGGTGTAATGTTACCTGTGTGAAGCCCAGGAGTTAGTTGCATGAGAGGTGGACAGGAAGTGATGTTGTAAAGGTGTGTTACTGTGCTATAGGTGTAATGTTACCTGTGTGAAGCCCAGGAGTTAGTTGTATGAGAGGTGGACAGGAAGTGATGTTGTAAAGGTGTGATACAGGTGTAATGTTACCTGTGTGAAGCCCAGGAGTTAGTTGTATGAGAGGTGGACAGGAAGTGATGTTGTAAAGGTGTGATACAGGTGTAATGTTACCTGTGTGAAGCCCAGGAGTTAGTTGTATGAGAGGTGGACAGGAAGTGATGTTGTAAAGGTGTGATACAGGTGTAATGTTACCTGTGTGAAGCCCAGGAGTTAGTTGTATGAGAGGTGGACAGGAAGTGATGTTGTAAAGGTGTGTTACAGGTGTAATGTTACCTGTGTGAAGCCCAGGAGTTAGTTGCATGAGAGGTGGACAGGAAGTGATGTTGTAAAGGTGTGTTACTGTGCTATAGGTGTAATGTTACCTGTGTGAAGCCCAGGAGTTAGTTGTATGAGAGGTGGACAGGAAGTGATGTTGTAAAGGTGTGATACAGGTGTAATGTTACCTGTGTGAAGCCCAGGAGTTAGTTGTATGAGAGGTGGACAGGAAGTGATGTTGTAAAGGTGTGATACAGGTGTAATGTTACCTGTGTGAAGCCCAGGAGTTAGTTGTATGAGAGGTGGACAGGAAGTGATGTTGTAAAGGTGTGTTACTGTGTTACAGGTGTAATGTTACCTGTGTGAAGCCCAGGAGTTAGTTGTATGAGAGGTGGACAGGAAGTGATGTTGTAAAGATGTGTTACTGTGTTACAGGTGTAATGTTACCTGTGTGAAGCCCAGGAGTTAGTTGTATGAGAGGTGGACAGGAAGTGATGTTGTAAAGGTTTGTTACTGTGTTACAGGTGTAATGTTACCTGTGTGAAGCCCAGGAGTTAGTTGTATGAGAGGTGGACAGGAAGTGATGTTGTAAAGGTGCGTTACTGTGTTACAGGTGTAATGTTACCTGTGTGAAGCCCAGGAGTTAGTTGTATGAGAGGTGAGTGTTGTTGTAAAGATGTGTTGGGGGTGAGTCACAGGTGTGTTACAGGTGTAGTGTACCTGTGCGAATCCCAGTAGTTTCTTGTTGGAGATCTCCAGGTGTCTTCTGCTCAGCTCAGACTTCCTCAGCTGACAGTCAATCATCGACAACTTCCTGTTTAACTCCATCACATCTTCCTAGAGTATAACACACAGAATCACTTCCTGTTTAACTCCATCACATCCTTCTGGGGTACAACACACATAATCACTTCCTGTTAAACTCCATCACATCTTCCTGGAGTATAACACACAGAATCACTTCCTGTTTAACTCCATCACAAATGTTTTATGGTACAACACACAGAATCACTTCCTGTTAAACTCCATCACATCTTCCTGGAGTATAACACACAGAATCACTTCCTGTTAAACTCCATCACATCTTCCTGGAGTATAACACACATAATCACTTCCTGTTTAACTCCATCACATCCTTCTGGGGTACAACACACATAATCACTTCCTGTTAAACTCCATCACATCCTCCTGACTAGTGTTGTCCTGCTGGATCACAGTATTTTAGGGTAGAAAAGACTAGTGTTGTCCTGCTGGGTCACAGTATTTTAGGGTAGAAAAGACTAGTGTTGTCCTGCTGGATCACAGTATTTTAGGGTAGAAAAGACTAGTGTTGTCCTGCTGGGTCACAGTATTTTAGGGTAGAAAAGACTAGTGTTGTCCTGCTGGATCACAGTATTTTAGGGTAGAAAAGACTAGTGTTGTCCTGCTGGGTCACAGTATTTTATGGTAGAAAAGACTAGTGTTGTCCTGCTGGGTCACAGTATTTTAGGGTAGAAAAGACTAGTGTTGTCCTGCTGGGTCACAGTATTTTAGGGTAGAAAAGACTAGTGTTGTCCTGCTGGGTCACAGTATTTTAGGGTAGAAAAAGACTAGTGTTGTCCTGCTGGGTCACAGTATTTTAGGGTAGAAAAGACTAGTGTTGTCCTGCTGGGTCACAGTATTTTAGGGTAGAAAAGACTAGTGTTGTCCTGCTGGATCACAGTATTTTAGGGTAGAAAAGACTAGTGTTGTCCTGCTGGGTCACAGTATTTTAGGGTAGAAAAGACTAGTGTTGTCCTGCTGGATCACAGTATTTTAGGGTAGAAAAGACTAGTGTTGTCCTGCTGGGTCACAGTATTTTATGGTAGAAAAGACTAGTGTTGTCCTGCTGGGTCACAGTATTTTATGGTAGAAAAGACTAGTGTTGTCCTGCTGGGTCACAGTATTTTAGGGTAGAAAATACTAGTGTTGTCCTGCAGGGTCACAGTATTTTAGGGTAGAAAAGACTAGTGTTGTCCTGCAGGGTCACAGTATTTTAGGGTAGAAAAGACTAGTGTTGTCCTGCTGGGTCACAGTATTTTAGGGTAGAAAAGACTAGTGTTGTCCTGCTGGGTCACAGTATTTTAGGGTAGAAAAGACTAGTGTTGTCCTGCTGGGTCACAGTATTTTATGGTAGAAAAGACTAGTGTTGTCCTGCTGGGTCACAGTATTTTAGGGTAGAAAAGACTAGTGTTGTCCTGCTGGGTCACAGTATTTTAGGGTAGAAAAGACTAGTGTTGTCCTGCTGGGTCACAGTATTTTAGGGTAGAAAAAGACTAGTGTTGTCCTGCTGGGTCACAGTATTTTAGGGTAGAAAAGACTAGTGTTGTCCTGCTGGGTCACAGTATTTTAGGGTAGAAAAGACTAGTGTTGTCCTGCTGGGTCACAGTATTTTAGGGTAGAAAATACTAGTGTTGTCCTGCTGGGTCACAAACAATTGGCTGGAGTGTTTCAGAAATGGAGAGGTCTGCTGCCCTCCACTGCAACCAACCTGCACATCTTTCTGACTGCTTTGTCATCACTTGTGTCTGCGGCCCACCCAGACGACTCTAGTCTTTTCTTCCATTAATTGGTTTTAAGTCTACCTTAGTAGCTTCCAGACCCTTCTCTTTCTTGTGTCTGCGGCCCACCCAGACGACTCTAGTCTTTTCTTCCATTAATTGGTTTTAAGTCTACCTTAGTAGCTTCCAGACCCTTCTGTTTCTTGCCCGCCAGTTGGTTCTTCAGGTCTTTGATCTCAGCCTCTAGCAGTGTAATGACCTCTTCATAGTCCTGCTCTGCACTGTTACTCTGTCTGTCTCTCTGCACTGCCTCCGCTACCTGCAGGGGTAGAAGAAGAAGAAGAAGAAGAAGAAGAAGATGAAGATGTACCCAAGGTCTAACAGAAATTCAACTTCCCATTTCCAACGGAAATTCAACTTGGGACACATACCAGCCGTACTGCAGACATTTACATGAGTACACAAACTGTACACAGAGAGACCATGGAGCAGCTGTGGGGGTGAAGTCTCTTGTCTTGTTTAGGGGTTTATTAGTGGATAAATATTACCTGCAGACGAGTCTTCAGACGACTGTTCTCCTCCACCGTCGCACACGCTTTCTGGAGGGAGGGAGGGAATGAGGGAGGGAGAGGGAGGGAATGAGGGAGGGAGGGATGGAGAGAGAGGGAGGGAATGAGGGAGGGAGAGGGAATGAGGGAGAGAGAGGGAGGGAATGAGGGAGGGAGGGATGGGGAGGGAATGAGGGAGGGAGGGAGGGATGGAGAGAGAGGGAGGGAATGAGGGAGGGAAGGATGGAGAGAGAGGGAGGGATGGAGAGAGAGGGAGGGAATGAGGGAGGGAGGGAGGGATGGAGAGAGAGGGTGGAAGGGATGGAGAGAGAGGAAGGGAATGAGTGAAGGAAAAAGAGCAATAATGAGTGTGTTAATACAACTATGCCTGGCAAAGATAGCACAAGATAGGATAAGATACGATAGGATACGATAAGATACGATAGGATAAGATAGAATAAGATATGATAAGATAGAATAAGATATGATAAAATTCTACAGGATACGATAGAATACGATAAGATACGATAGGATACGATAGGATATGATAGGATAAGATGAGATACGGTGGGATAAGGTTAGGATACGATGGGATACGATGGGATACGATGGGATACGATGGGATACGGTGGGATACGATGGGATATGGTGGGATACGATGGGATACGGTGCGATACGATGGGATACGATGGGATACGGTAGGATACGATGGGATACGATGGGATACGCTGGGATACGATGGGATACGGTGCGATACGATGGGATACGATGGGATACGATGGGATATGATGGGATACGATGGGATACGCTGGGATACGATGGGATACGATGGGATACGGTGGGATACGATGGGATACGGTGCGATACGATGGGATACGATGGGATACGGTGGGATACGGTGGGATACGGTGGGATACGATGGGATACGATGGGATACGATGGGATACGATGGGATACGATGGGATACGGTGCGATACGATACGGTGGGATACGCTGGGATACGGTGCGATACGATACGGTGGGATACGATGGGATACGATGGGATACGATGGGATACGGTGGGATACGGTGGGATACGATGGGATACGGTGGGATACGATGGGATACGATGGGATACGATGGGATACGGTGGGATAGGATGGGATACGATGGGATACGCTGGGATACAATGGGATACGATGGGATACGATAGGATACGCTGGGATACGATGGGATACGCTGGGATACGATAGGATACGCTGGGATACGATGGGATACGATGGGATACGATGGGATACGGTGGGATACGATGGGATACAATGGGATACGCTGGGATACGATGGGATACGATGGGATACGATGGGATACGATGGGATACGGTGGGATACGATGGGATACGATGGGATACGATGGGATACGATGGGATACGGTGCGATACGATACGGTGGGATACGCTGGGATACGGTGCGATACGATACGGTGGGATACGATGGGATACGATGGGATACGATGGGATACGGTGGGATACGGTGGGATACGATGGGATACGGTGGGATACGATGGGATACGATGGGATACGATGGGATACGATGGGATACGGTGGGATACGATGGGATACGATGGGATACGCTGGGATACGATGGGATACGATGGGATACGATAGGATACGCTGGGATACGATGGGATACGCTGGGATACGATAGGATACGCTGGGATACGATGGGATACGATGGGATACGATGGGATACGGTGGGATACGATGGGATACGATGGGATACGCTGGGATACAATGGGATACGATGGGATACGATGGGATACGATGGGATACGATGGGATACGATGGGATACGGTGGGATATGATGGGATACGATGGGATAAGGTTAGGATACGATGGGATACGATGGGATACGGTGGGATACGGTGGGATACGATGGGATACGGTGGGATACGATGGGATACGATGGGATACGATGGGATACGATGGGATACGGTGGGATACGGTGGGATACGATGGGATACGATGGGATACGGTGGGATACGGTGGGATACGATGGGATACGGTGGGATACGATGGGATACGATGGGATACGCTGGGATACAATGGGATACGATGGGATACGATAGGATACGCTGGGATACGATGGGATACGATGGGATACGCTGGGATACGATGGGATACGATGGGATACGATGGGATACGCTGGGGTACGGTGGGATACGATGGGATACGATGGGATACGGTGGGATACGATGGGATACGATGGGATACGCTGGGATACGATGGGATACGATGGGATACGGTGGGATACGATGGGATACGATGGGATACGGTGGGATACGATGGGATACGATGGGATACGCTGGGATACAATGGGATATGATAGGATACGCTGGGATACGATGGGATACGATGGGATACGGTGGGATACGATGGGATACGATGGGATACGATGGGATACGCTGGGATACGGTGGGATACGATGGGATACGATGGGATACGGTGGGATACGGTGGGATACGATGGGATACGATGGGATACGCTGCGATACAATGGGATACGATGGGATACGGTGGGATACGATGGGATACGATGGGATACGATGGGATACGGTGGGATACGCTGCGATACAATGGGATACGGTGGGATACGCTGCGATACAATGGGATACAATGGGATACGCTGGGATACGCTGCGATACAATGGGATACGCTGCGATACAATGGGATACGCTGCGACACAATGGGATACGCTGGGATACGCTGCGATAAGATGGGATATGGTGGGATACGCTGGGATACGCTGCGATAAGATGGGATATGGTGGGATACGCTGGGATACGGTGGGATAAGATGGGATATGGTGGGATACGCTGGGATACGCTGCGATAAGATGGGATACGGTGGGATACGCTGGAATACGCTGCGATAAGATGGGATATGGTGGGATACGCTGCGATAAGATGGGATATGGTGGGATACGCTGGGATACGCTGCGATAAGATGGGATACGGTGGGATACGCTGGAATACGCTGCGATAAGATGGGATATGGTGGGATACGCTGGGATACGCTGCGATAAGATGGGATACGGTGGGATACGCTGGAATACGCTGCGATAAGATGGGATATGGTAGGATACTGTGGGATAAGATGGGATACGGTGGGATTATCCCACCGTATTGCTGGGTATCCCAACATATCCCATCTTATCCCACCATATCCCATTGTATCGCAGCGTATCCCACCGTATCCCATCTTATCGCACCGTATCCCACCATATCCCATCTTATTGCAGCGTATCCCAGTGTATCCCACCATATCCCACCGTATCGCAGGGTATCCCACCATATCCCATCTTATCACAGCGTATCCCAGTGTATCCCACCATATCCCATCGTGTCGCAGCGTATCCCATCATATCCAACCATATCCCATTGTATCCCACCATATCCCATCGAATCACAGCGTATCCCATCATATCGCAGCGTATCCCATCATATCCCACCGTATCGCAGCGTATCCCAGCGTATCCCATCGTATCGCAGCGTATCCCATCATATCCAACCATATCCCATCGTATCCCACCATATCCCATCGAATCGCAGCGTATCCCATCATATCGCAGCGTATCGCAGCGTATCCCATCATATCCCACCGTATCGCAGCGTATCCCATCGTATCGCAGCGTATCGCAGCGTATACCATCATATCCCACCGTATCGTAGCGTATCCCCCCGTATCGCAGCGTATCCCACCATGTCCCACCATATCCCGTCGTGTCGCAGCGTATCCCATCATATCCAACCATATCCCATCGTATCCCATCATATCCCATCGAATCGCAGCGTATCCCATCATATCCCACCGTATCGCAGCGTATCGTAGCGTATCCCACCATATCCCATCGTATCGCAGCGTATCCCATCGTATCGCAGCGTATCCCATCGTATCCCAGCGTATCGCAGCGTATCCCATCATATCCCACCGTATCGCAGCGTATCCCACCATGTCCCACCATATCCCATCGTGTCGCAGCGTATCCCATCATATCCAACCATATCCCATTGTATCCCACCATATCCCATCGAATCACAGCGTATCCCATCATATCGCAGCGTATCCCATCATATCCCACCGTATCGCAGCGTATCCCAGCGTATCCCATCGTATCGCAGCGTATCCCATCATATCCAACCATATCCCATCGTATCCCACCATATCCCATCGAATCGCAGCGTATCCCATCATATCGCAGCGTATCGCAGCGTATCCCATCATATCCCACCGTATCGCAGCGTATCCCATCGTATCGCAGCGTATCGCAGCGTATACCATCATATCCCACCGTATCGTAGCGTATCCCCCCGTATCGCAGCGTATCCCACCATGTCCCACCATATCCCGTCGTGTCGCAGCGTATCCCATCATATCCAACCATATCCCATCGTATCCCATCATATCCCATCGAATCGCAGCGTATCCCATCATATCCCACCGTATCGCAGCGTATCGTAGCGTATCCCACCATATCCCATCGTATCGCAGCGTATCCCATCGTATCGCAGCGTATCCCATCGTATCCCAGCGTATCGCAGCGTATCCCATCATATCCCACCGTATCGTAGCGTATCCCCCCGTATCGCATCGTATCCCACCGTAACCCACCATATCCCACCGTATCCCATCTTATCCCACCGTATCCCACCGTATCCCATCTTATCCCACCATATCCCACCGTATCCCATCTTATCGCAGCGTATCCCACCATATCCCATCTTATCGCAGCGTATCCCACCATATCCCATTTTATAGCAGCGTATCCCACCATATCCCATCTTATTGCAGCGTATCCCACCGTATCCCATCTTATCGCAGCGTATCCCACCGTATCGCTGGGTATCCCAACATATCCCATCTTATCCCACCAAATCCCATTGTATCGCAGCGTATCCCACCGTATCCCATCTTATCGCAGCGTATCCCACCGTATCCCATCTTATCGCAGCGTATCCCACCATATCCCACCGTATCGCAGGGTATCCCACCATATCCCATCTTATCACAGCGTATCGCACCGCATCGCAGTGTATCCCACCATATCCCATCGTGTCGCAGCGTATCCCATCATATCCAACCATATCCCATCGTATCCCACCATATCCCATCGAATCGCAGCGTATCCCATCATATCCCACCGTATCGCAGCGTATCGCAGCGTATCCCACCATATCGCAGCGTATCCCACCATATCCCACCGTATCGCAGCGTATCCCACCGTGGTTGTCCACTTGTTGTCACTCACCTCTGAGGTGTTGTGTAACTCCTCCTCCTGGGTCGACTTGCTGTGCTCTGTGTCCTGGGGTAGTGTAGGAAAACCAGCAGGTTGACTGACCTGGGGTAGTGTAGGAAAACCATCAGGTTAACTGACCTGGGGTAGTGTAGGAAAACCAGCAGGTTGACTGACCTGGGGTAGTGTAGGAAAACCATCAGGTTAACTGACCTGGGGTAGTGTAGGAAAACCAGCAGGTTGACTGATCTGGGGTAGTGTCGGAAAACCAGCAGGTTGACTGATCTGGGGTAGTGTAGGAAAACCATCAGGTTGACTGACCTGGGGTAGTGTCAGAAAACCATCAGGTTGACTGACCTGGGGTAGTGTAGGAAAACCAGCAGGTTGACTGACCTGGGGTAGTGTAGGAAAACCAACAGGTTGACTGACCTGTGGTAGTGTAGGAAAACCAGCAGGTTGACTGATCTGGGATAGTGTAGGAAAACCAGCAGGCTGACTGACCTGGGGTAGTTTATTAAAACCAACAGGTTGACTGACCTGGGGTAGTGTAGGAAAACCAGCAGGCTGACTGACCTGGGGTAGTGTAGGAAAACCAGCAGGTTGACTGATCTGGGGTAGTGTAGGAAAACCAGCAGGTTGACTGATCTGGGGTAGTTTATTAAAACCAACAGGTTGACTGACCTGGGGTAGTGTAGGAAAACCAGCAGGTTGACTGATCTGGGGTAGTGTAGGAAAACCATCAGGTTGACTGGTCTGGGGTAGTGTAGGAAAACCAGCAGGTTGACTGATCTGGGGTAGTGTAGGAAAACCAGCAGGTAGACTGACCTGGGGTAGTGTAGAAAAACCATCAGGTTGACTGACCTGGGGTAGTGTAGGAAAACCAGCAGGTTGACTGATCTGGGGTAGTGTAGGAAAACCAGCACGTTGACTGACCTGGGGTAGTGTAGGAAAACCAGCAGGCTGACTGATCTGGGGTAGTGTAGGAAAACCAGCAGGCTGGCTGTGATTGGACTGTGAACAAAGTTGAAGTCAATTCAATGTTACTCTAATACACATTGCACATTGTAAAATAGTAACATTGTATATTTAAGCAATAAGGCCAGAGGGGGTGTGGCCAATATAAACTATAGACTACAGAAACGGCCTCTCACTGTCAACTGCGTTCATTTTCAGCAAACTTAACTTAATGTGTAAATATTTGTATGAACATAACAAGATTCAACAACTGAGACATACAGTAAACTGAACAAGTTCCACAGACACGTGACTAACAGAAATGGAATAATGTGTCCCCTGAACAAAGGGGGGGTCAAAATCAAAAGTAACAGTCAAGTATCTGGTGTGGCCACCAGCTGCATTAAGTACTGCAGTGCATCTCCTCCTCATGGACTGCACCAGATTTGCCAGTTCTTGCTGTGAGATGTTACCTCACTCTTCCACCAAGGCACCTGCAAGTTCTTGGACATTTCTGGGGGACCTTAGCCCTCCGATCCAACAGGTCCCAGACGTGCTCAATGGGATTGAGATCCGGGCTCTTCGCTGGCCATGGCAGAACACTGACATTCCTGTCTTGCAGGAAATCACGCACAGAACGAGCAGTATGGCTGGTGGCATTGTCAGGATAAGCCTGCAGGGAGGGTACCACATGAGGAAGGAGGATGTCTTCCCTGTAACACACAGCGTTGAGATTGCCTGCAATGACAACAAGCTCAGTCCGATGATGCTGTGACACACCGCCCCAGACCATGACGGACCCTCCACCTCCAAATCGATTCCGCTCCAGAGTACAGGCCTCAGTGTAACGCTCATTCCTCTGGCGATAAACGCGAATCCGACCATCAACCCTGCTGAGACAAAACCGCGACTCGTCAGTGAAGAGCACTTTTTGCCAGTCCTGTCTGGTCCAGCGACGGTGGGTTTGTGCCCATAAGCAACGTTGTTGCCGGTGATGTCTGGTGAGGACCAGCCTTACAACAGGCCTACAAGCCCTCAGTCCAGCCTTTCTCAGCCTATTGTGGACAGTCTGAGCACTGATGGAGGGATTCATCCGGGAAGAACACACTTCTCTGGCACTACAGCGTGCCAGTGACCATCGAAGGGGCCAGTGACCATCGAAGGGGCCAGTGACCATCGAAGGGGCCAGTGACCATCGAAGGGGCCAGTGACCATCGAAGGGGCCAGTGACCATCGAAGGGGCCAGTGACCATCGAAGGGGCCAGTGACCATCGAAGGGGCCAGCGACCATCGAAGGGGAACATTTGCCCACAGAAGTCGGTTACAACGCCGAATTGCAGTCAGGTCACGACCCTGGCGAGGACGACGCAGATGAACTTCCCTAAGATAGTTTCTGACCGTTTGTGCAGTAACTCTTCGGTTGTGCAAACCCACAGTTTCATCAGTCGTCCAGGTGGCTGGTCTCAGACCATCCCACAGGTGAAGAAGCCTGATGTGTAGGTCCAGGTGGCTGGTCTCAGACCATCCCACAGGTGAATAAGCCTGATGTGTAGGTCCATGTGGCTGGTCTCAGACCATCCCACAGGTGAAGAAGCCTGATGTGTAGGTCCAGGTGGCTGGTCTCAGACCATCCCACAGGTGAAGAAGCCTGATATGTAGGTCCAGGTGGCTGTTCTCAGACCATCCCACAGGTGAATAAGCCAGATGTGGAGGTCCGGGTGGCTGGTCTCAGACCATCCCACAGGTGAAGAAGCCTGATGTGGAGGTCCTGGGCTGGTTAATCATGGTCTGCGGTTGTGAGGTTAGACGTACTGCCAAATTCTCTAAAACAATGTTGGAAGCGGCTTATGGTAGAGAAATCAACATTAAATGATCTGGCAACAGCTCTGGTGGACATTCCTGTAGTCAGCA
>NC_048577.1:69553746-69566246 GCF_013265735.2 Oncorhynchus mykiss
GTTCAAGTCCATTTTAATTCCAGTTTCATCAATGCTTCTCTATGAGACTTCTTACACGACAACGTGAATGGGAAAATGGTCGATTACAAACAGTTCAGTTCCGTAAGGAAATCAAACAGACAGAACATCAGTACAGAGACAAAGGCAATTCAACGGCTCAGACACCAGACATATGTGGCAGGGACTCCAGACAATTAGGGATTACAGAGGGAAAACCAGCCACGTCGCCAACACCGACATCTTGCTCCCGGGCAAGCTGAACACCTTCTCTGCCAGCTCTGAGGATAACAGAGCACCACCGACATCTTGCTCCTGGGCAAGATAAACACCTTCTCTGCCAGCTCTGAGGATAACACAACACCACCAACATCTTGCTCCTGGGCAAGATAAACACCTTCTCTGCCAGCTCTGAGGATAACACAACACCACCAACATCTTGCTCCTGGGCAAGATAAACACCTTCTCTGCCAGCTCTGAGGACGACACAACACCACTGACATCTTGCTCCTGGGCAAGATAAACACATTCTCTGCCAGCTCTGAGGATAACACAGCACCACCGACATCTTGCTCCTGGGCAAGATAAACACATTCTCTGCCAGCTCTGAGGATAACACAGCACCACCAACATCTTGCTCCTGGGCAAGATAAACACATTCTCTGCCAGCTCTGAGGATAACACAGCACCACCAACATCTTGCTCCTGGGCAAGATAAACACCTTCTGCTATGGAGACACTAGGTGTGTGGTAGCTATGGAGACACTAGGTGTGTGGTAGCTATGGAGACACTAGGTGTGTGGTATCTATGGAGACACTAGGTGTGTGGTAGCTATGGAGACACTAGGTGTGTGGTAGCTATGGAGACACTAGGTGTGTGGTAGCTATGGAGACACTAGGTGTGTGGTAACTATAGAGACACTAGGTGTGTGGTAGCTATGGAGACACTAGGTGTGTGGTAGCTATGGAGACACTAGGTGTGTGGTAGCTATAGAGACACTAGGTGTGTGGTAGTTATGGAGATACTAGGTGTGTGGTAGCTATGGAGACACTAGGTGTGTGGTAACTATGGAGACACTAGGTGTGTGGTAGCTATAGAGACACTAGGTGTGTGGTAGCTATGGAGACACTAGGTGTGTGGTAGCTATAGAGACACTAGGTGTGTGGTATCTATGGATACACTAGGTGTGTGGTAGCTATAGAGACACTAGGTGTGTGGTAGCTATAGAGACACTAGGTGTGGTGGCTATAGAGACAGTAGGTGTGTGGTAGCTATGGAGACAGTGGGTGTGTGGTAGCTATAGAGACACTAGGTGTTTGGTAGCTATGGAGACAGTGGGTGTGTGGTATCTATGGAGACACTAGGTGTGTGGTAGCTATAGAGACACTAGGTGTGTGGTAGCTATAGAGACACTAGGTGTGTGGTATCTATAGAGACACTAGGTGTGTGGTAGCTATAGAGACACTAGGTGTGTGGTAGCTATAGAGACACTATGTGTGTGGTATCTATAGAGACACTAGGTGTGTGGTAGCTATAGAGACAGTATGTGTGTGGTAGCTATAGAGCCACTAGGTGTGTGGAAGCTATAGAGACACTAGGTGTGTGGTAGCTATAGAGACACTAGGTGTGTGGTAGCTATAGAGACACTAGGTGTGTGGTAGCTTTAGAGACACTAGGTGTGTGGTAGCTATAGAGACAGTATACCTCCGTAGGACACGGTTCCCTGTGGGTCAGTGATAAGACTTTGTCTCAGCTTCCTCCTCTTCTCCTCCGTCAAGTCCAGACCCAGGTACGACAACGCCTGGGGTGCGTTGGGGTAGAGAGAGGGGCAAGAGAGAGCAAGAGGGGGAAGAGAGAGAGGGGGGGGGGGGCATAGAGAGGGGAGAGGGGGGAAAGAGAGGGGGAAAGAGAGGGGGAGCGAGACAGAGGAGAGAAAGCGTTAAGAATTTAAATCTCACATTATGGTAAATCCCTGCTCACTGAGGACATGGCGTATGAGAGACATCTTGTCACGGTATTACCAAATAAAACCCTCTGCTGTGTGGTTGAAGACCTGCAGGGGGCAGTATAACAGCAGAATTACACCACAAATCTCTCTTCTCCATGAACTGGTTGTCCTGAAGACAACTTCTGTACACATTACAAACTACATGTTCTCTCTCTCTCTCTCTCTCTCTCTCTCTCTTTCTCTCTTTCTTTCTCTCTCTCTCTCTCTCTCTCTCTCTCTCCTCTCTCCTCTCCTCTCCTCTCTTCAGGTCATGCTCTCTGCCATGTCCTGGCATTCGTTCTTTCTCATAAAACAAGTGAGATTACTCTTCAAACATATCATATTATACTCTGTTGTTCAATCATTTGTAATAAAATATACAGTCTTAATGAGAGATCATAGTAGAACGTGACTGTGTGTTATTCAACCCAAACTAACCCTGTCTCTGTCACCACAGTTAACCAGTACAGTAAAGCTGTAGGGCATTGTGTCTGTGTGTTATTCAACCCAAACTAACCCTGTCTCTGTCACCACAGTTAACCAGTACAGTAAAGCTGTAGAGCATTGTGTCTGTGTGTTATTCAACCCAAACTAACCCTGTCTCTGTCACCACAGTTAACCAGTACAGTAAAGCTGTAGAGCATTGTGTCTGTGTGTTATTCAACCCAAACTAACCCTGTCTCTGTCACCACAGTTAACCAGTACAGTAAAGCTGTTGGGCATTGTGTCTGTGTGTTATTCAACCCAAACTAACCCTGTCTCTGTCACCACAGTTAACCAGTACAGTAAAGCTGTAGAGCATTGTGTCTGTGTGTTATTCAACCCAAACTAACCCTGTCTCTGTCACCACAGTTAACCAGTACAGTAAAGCTGTTGGGCATTGTGTCTGTGTGTTATTCAACCCAAACTAACCCTGTCTCTGTCACCACAGTTAACCAGTACAGTAAAGCTGTAGAGCATTGTGTCTGTGTGTTATTCAACCCAAACTAACCCTGTCACATGTCACCACAGTTAACCAGTACAGTAAAGCTGTTGGGCATTGTGTCTGTGTGTTATTCAACCCAAACTAACCCTGTCTCTGTCACCACAGTTAACCAGTACAGTAAAGCTGTAGGGCATTGTGTCTGTGTGTTATTCAACCCAAACTAACCCTGTCTCTGTCACCACAGTTAACCAGTACAGTAAAGCTGTAGGGCATTGTGTCTGTGTGTTATTCAACCCAAACTAACCCTGTCTCTGTCACCACAGTTAACCAGTACAGTAAAGCTGTAGGGCATTGTGTCTGTGTGTTATTCAACCCAAACTAACCCTGTCTCTGTCACCACAGTTAACCAGTACAGTAAAGCTGTAGGGCATTGTGTCTGTGTGTTATTCAACCCAAACTAACCCTGTCTCTGTCACCACAGTTAACCAGTACAGTAAAGCTGTAGAGCATTGTCTGTGTGTTATTCAACCCAAACTAACCCTGTCTCTGTCACCACAGTTAACCAGTACAGTAAAGCTGTAGGGCATTGTGTCTGTGTGTTATTCAACCCAAACTAACCCTGTCTCTGTCACCACAGTTAACCAGTACAGTAAAGCTGTAGAGCATTGCGTCTGTGTGTTATTCAACCCAAACTAACCCTGTCTCTGTCACCACAGTTAACCAGTACAGTAAAGCTGTAGGGCATTGTGTCTGTGTGTTATTCAACCCAAACTAACCCTGTCTCTATCACCACAGTTAACCAGTACAGTAAAGCTGTAGGGCATTGTGTCTGTGTGTTATTCAACCCAAACTAACCCTGTCTCTGTCACCACAGTTAACCAGTACAGTAAAGCTGTAGGGCATTGTGTCTGTGTGTTATTCAACCCAAACTAACCCTGTCTCTGTCACCACAGTTAACCAGTACAGTAAAGCTGTAGGGCATTGTGTCTGTGTGTTATTCAACCCAAACTAACCCTGTCTCTGTCACCACAGTTAACCAGTACAGTAAAGCTGTAGGGCATTGTGTCTGTGTGTTATTCAACCCAAACTAACCCTGTCTCTGTCACCGCAGTTAACCAGTACAGTAAAGCTGTAGGGCATTGTGTCTGTGTGTTATTCAACCCAAACTAACCCTGTCTCTGTCACCACAGTTAACCAGTACAGTAAAGTTGTAGGGCATTGTGTCTGTGTGTTATTCAACCCAAACTAACCCTGTCTCTGTCACCACAGTTAACCAGTACAGTAAAGCTGTAGGGCATTGTGTCTGTGTGTTATTCAACCCAAACTAACCCTGTCTCTGTCACCACAGTTAACCAGTACAGTAAAGCTGTAGGGCATTGTGTCTGTGTGTTATTCAACCCAAACTAACCCTGTCTCTGTCACATGTCACCACAGTTAACCAGTACAGTAAAGCTGTAGAGCATTGTCTGTGTGTTATTCAACCCAAACTAACCCTGTCTCTGTCCCCACAGTTAACCAGTACAGTAAAGCTGTAGGGCATTGTGTCTGTGTGTTATTCAACCCAAACTAACCCTGTCTCTGTCCCCACAGTTAACCAGTACAGTAAAGCTGTAGAGCATTGTATCTGTGTGCGACGTTAAATTGCTCCCTCCGGCAACGCAACCCTGTACCAGGCATGAACCAGAGCCAGGGAGCAGGGACTAGAGCCAGGGAGCAGGGACTAGAGCCAGGGAGCAGGGACTAGAGCCAGGGCGAAGGGACTAGAGCCAGGGAGAAGGGACTAGAGCCAGGGAGCAGGGACTAGAGCCAGGGAGCAGGGACTAGAGCCAGGGAGCAGGAACCAGAGCCAGGGAGCAGGGACCAGAGCCAGGGAGCAGGGACTAGAGCCAGGGAGCAGGGACTAGAGCCAGGGAGCAGGGACTAGAGCCAGGGAGCAGGGACTAGAGCCAGGGAGCAGGGACTAGAGCCAGGGAGAAGGGACTAGAGCCAGGGAGAAGGGACTAGAGCCAGGGAGCAGGGACTAGAGCCAGGGAGCAGGAACCAGAGCCAGGGAGCAGGGACTAGAGCCAGGGAGCAGGGACCAGAGCCAGGGAGCAGGGACTAGAGCCAGGGAGCAGGGACTAGAGCCAGGGAGCAGGGACTAGAGCCAGGGAGCAGGGACTAGAGCCAGGGAGCAGGGACTAGAGCCAGGGAGCAGGGACTAGAGCCAGGGAGCAGGGACTAGAGCCACAGCCAGGGCCTAATCCCATTAATGAGACTGTGCTAGATTAGGGTCAGTCACAGACTGAGTGAGATTAAGATTAGATTAAAATCACTGCTAAACAACTGCAGAGGACATTGTGACAAAACTACCGGCGCACACAGAGAGACAGGGGGAGTATATGGTGGTGGAATGGAGAGAGATACAGGGGGAGTATATGGTGGTGGAATGGAGAGAGAGACAGGGGGAGTATATGGTGGTAGAATGGAGAGAGATACAGGGGGAGTATATGGTGGTGGAATGGAGAGAGATACAGGGGGAGTATATGGTGGTAGAATGGAGAGAGATACAGGGGGAGTATATGGTGGTGGAATGGAGAGAGAGAGAGAGATACAGGGGGAGTATATGGTGGTGGAATGGAGAGAGATACAGGGGGAGTATATGGTGGTGGAATGGAGAGAGAGAGAGAGATACAGGGGGAGTATATGGTGGTGGAATGGAGAGAGATACAGGGGGAGTATATGGTGGTGGAATGGAGAGAGATACAGGGGGAGTATATGGTGGTGGAATGGAGAGAGATACAGGGGGAGTATATGGTGGTGGAATGGAGAGAGAGAGAGAGATACAGGGGAGTATATGGTGGTGGAATGGAGAGAGAGAGAGAGAGAGAGAGAGATACAGGGGGAGTATATGGTGGTGGAATGGAGAGAGATACAGGGGGAGTATATGGTGGTAGAATGGAGAGAGATACAGGGGGAGTATATGGTGGTGGAATGGAGAGAGAGAGAGAGATACAGGGGGAGTATATGGTGGTGGAATGGAGAGAGATACAGGGGGAGTATATGGTGGTGGAATGGAGAGAGAGACAGGGGGAGTATATGGTGGTAGAATGGAGAGAGATACAGGGGGAGTATATGGTGGTGGAATGGAGAGAGAGAGATACAGGGGGAGTATATGGTGGTGGAATGGAGAGAGAGAGATACAGGGGGAGTATATGGTGGTGGAATGGAGAGAGAGAGATACAGGGGGAGTATATGGTGGTGGAATGGAGAGAGATACAGGGGGAGTATATGGTGGTGGAATGGACAGAGATACAGGGGGAGTATATGGTGGTGGAATGGAGAGAGAGAGATACAGGGGAAGTATATGGTGGTAGAATGGAGAGAGATACAGGGGGAGTATATGGTGGTGGAATGGAGAGAGATACAGGGGGAGTATATGGTGGTGGAATGGAGAGAGATACAGGGGGAGTATATGGTGGTGGAATGGAGAGAGAGACAGGGGGAGTATATGGTGGTGGAATGGACAGAGATACAGGGGGAGTATATGGTGGTGGAATGGAGAGAGAGAGATACAGGGGGAGTATATGGTGGTAGAATGGAGAGAGATTACAGGGGGAGTATATGGTGGTAGAATGGAGAGAGAGAGATACAGGGGGAGTATATGGTGGTGGAATGGAGTGAGAGAGAGAGAAAGAGAGACAGAGAGAGAGGGACCTGTTGCCACGAGAAAAGGGCAACCAGTGAAGAACACACACCATTGTAAATACAACCCATATTTATGCGTATTTATTTTATCTTGTGTCCTTTAACCATTTGTATATTGTTAAAACACTGTATATATATATATAATATGACATTTGTAATGTCTTTACTGTTTTGAAACCTCTGTATGTGTAATGTCTACTGTTAATTTTTGTTGTTTTTCACTTTATATATTCACTTTGTATGTTGTCTACCTCACTTGCTTTGGCAATGTTAACACATGTTTCCCATGCCAATAAAGCCCTTGAATTGAATTGAATTGAATTGAATTGAGAGAGACAGAAAGACAGAGAGAGAGAGAGAGAGAGAGAGAGAGAGATAGAGATAGAGATATATATATATATATATATATATATATATATATATATATATATATATATATAGATAGATAGATAGATAGATAGATAGATAGATAGATAGATAGATAGATAGATAGATAGATAGAGAATGAGATTATATACAGTAAAATAATGCCATGGAATTCTAACCAAATCTTGTCTGCTAAATTACAGCTATATGGCATAGCCAGATCAGGGCCTAACATAAAGACAACTCAGACTACGCTATTCTGTTCTCCTGAAATAGACTACATTCTCTTCATATCATGGTT
This sequence comes from Oncorhynchus mykiss, assembly GCF_013265735.2. Lineage (NCBI taxonomy): Eukaryota > Metazoa > Chordata > Actinopteri > Salmoniformes > Salmonidae > Oncorhynchus > Oncorhynchus mykiss. The sequence continues at coordinate 69,561,011 of NC_048577.1, forward strand.
CTTTCGACCTGTCTAAAATAAATCATGGATTTATTGTGAAAGCGTAGGCTATATTACATGGATTTATTGTGAAGGTTTAGGCTATATTACATGGATTTATTGTGAAGGTTTAGGCTATATTACATGGATTTATTGTGAAGGCGTAGGCTATATTACATGGATTTATTGTGAAGGTGTAGGCTATATTACATGGATTTATTGTGAAGGTGTAGGCTATATTACATGGATTTATTGTGAAGGTTTAGGCTATATTACATGGATTTATTGTGAAGGTTTAGGCTATATTACATGGATTTATTGTGAAGGTGTAGGCTATATTACATGGATTTATTGTGAAGGTTTAGGCTATATTACATGGATTTATTGTGAAGGTTTAGGCTATATTACATGGATTTATTGTGAAGGTTTAGGCTATATTACATGGATTTATTGTGAAGGTGATATATGGGAGGATGGGGAATAGAGAGAGAGATGGGAGGATGGGGAATAGAGAGAGAGATGGGAGGATGGGGAATAGAGAGAGAGATGGGAGGATGGGGAATAGAGAGAGAGATGGGAGGATGGGGAATAGAGAGAGAGATGGGAGGATGGGGAATAGAGAGAGAGATGGGAGGATGGGGAATAGAGAGAGAGATGGGAGGATGGGGAATAGAGAGAGAGATGGGAGGATGGGGAATAGAGAGAGAGATGGGACACTAGGGACTCATCAGGGCTAGTTCATCAGAGCAGACACTAGGGACTCACCAGGGCTAGTTCATCAGAGCAGACACTAGGGACTCACCAGGGCTAGTTCATCAGAGCAGACACTAGGGTCTCACCAGGGCTAGTTCATCAGAGCAGACACTAGGGACTCACCAGGGATAGTTCATCAGAGCAGACACTAGGGACTCACCAGGGATAGTTCATCAGAGCAGACACTAGGGACTCACCAGGGATAGTTCATCAGAGCAGACACTAGGGACTCACCAGGGATAGTTCATCAGAGCAGACACTAGGGACTCACCAGGGATAGTTCATCAGAGCAAACACTAGGGACTCACCAGGGATAGTTCATCAGAGCAGATACTAGGGACTCACCAGGGATAGTTCATCAGAGCAGACACTAGGGACTCACCAGGGATAGTTCATCAGAGCAGACACTAGGGACTCACCAGGGATAGTTCATCAGAGCAGACACTAGGGACTCACCAGGGATAGTTCATCAGAGCAGACACTAGGGACTCACCAGGGATAGTTCATCAGAGCAGACACTAGGGACTCACCAGGGATAGTTCATCAGAGCAGACACTAGGGACTCACCAGGGATAGTTCATCAGAGCAGACACTAGGGACTCACCAGGGCTAGTTCATCAGAGCAGACACTAGGGACTCACCAGGGATAGTTCATCAGAGCAGACACTAGGGACTCACCAGGGATAGTTCATCAGAGCAGACACTAGGGACTCACCAGGGATAGTTCATCAGAGCAGACACTAGGGACTCACCAGGGATAGTTCATCAGAGCAGACACTAGGGACTCACCAGGGATAGTTCATCAGAGCAGACACTAGGGACTCACCAGGGATAGTTCATCAGAGCAAACACTAGGGACTCACCAGGGATAGTTCATCAGAGCAGACACTAGGGACTCACCAGGGATAGTTCATCAGAGCAAACACTAGGGACTCACCAGGGATAGTTCATCAGAGCAGACACTAGGGACTCACCAGGGCTAGTTCATCAGAGCAGACACTAGGGACTCACCAGGGATAGTTCATCAGAGCAGACACTAGGGACTCACCAGGGCTAGTTCATCAGAGCAGACACTAGGGACTCACCAGGGATAGTTCATCAGAGCAGACACTAGGGACTCACCAGGGATAGTTCATCAGAGCAGACACTAGGGACTCACCAGGGATAGTTCATCAGAGCAGATACTAGGGACTCACCAGGGATAGTTCATCAGAGCAGACACTAGGGACTCACCAGGGATAGTTCATCAGAGCAGACACTAGGGACTCACCAGGGATAGTTCATCAGAGCAGACACTAGGGACTCACCAGGGATAGTTCATCAGAGCAGACACTAGGGACTCACCAGGGATAGTTCATCAGAGCAGACACTAGGGACTCACCAGGGCTAGTTCATCAGAGCAGACACTATGGACTCACCAGGGATAGTTCATCAGAGCAGACACTAGGGACTCACCAGGGATAGTTCATCAGAGCAGACACTAGGGACTCACCAGGGATAGTTCATCAGAGCAGACACTAGGGACTCACCAGGGATAGTTCATCAGAGCAGACACTAGGGACTCACCAGGGATAGTTCATCAGAGCAAACACTAGGGACTCACCAGGGATAGTTCATCAGAGCAGACACTAGGGACTCACCAGGGATAGTTCATCAGAGCAAACACTAGGGACTCACCAGGGATAGTTCATCAGAGCAGACACTAGGGACTCACCAGGGATAGTTCATCAGAGCAGACACTAGGGACTCACCAGGGCTAGTTCATCAGAGCAGACACTAGGGACTCACCAGGGATAGTTTGTCAGACTTGAGGCATACGTGGGGGTCTAGACAGACAGACAGACAGACAGACAGACAGCCTAACAGGCAGGCAGCCAGACAGATAGACAGACAGACAGCCTAACAGGCAGGCAGGCAGCCAGCCAGCCAGACAGACAGACAGACAGACAGACAGACAGACAGACAGACAGCCTAACAGGCAGGCAGACAGACAGACAGACAGGCAGACAGACAGACAGACAGCCTAACAGGCAGGCAGACAGACAGGCAGACAGACAGACAGCCTAACAGGCAGGCAGACAGACAGAGCAGGCAGAGAGCAAAGGTGGACTCACCAGGTCCAGTTTGTCAGACTTGAGGCGTATGTGAGGGTCCAGGGTGATCTTGGGTTTGGCTGCAGACAACACTGTTCTCTGGGTGGGGGCCGAGCCTGCAAGGAGAGAGGACAGACAACTATAGTGTTAAAGTTTGTATAGGAGAGGCGGTATAAAACTCTGTCACCTCTGAGCAGAATATTGTCATGTTCTGTTCATTTCCAGATGATTCTACACTAACACACCACAGACACGGCTGCTTTAAGACAATGGGTGTTCTCTGGTGTTTCCTCTCACAGAGTATCTGTCAGTTATTAACTACTGTTAACAACCATCGTCTCAGAGGGAGGGAGAGAGGGAGTGAGGGAGGTTCAACGAGAGAGAGAAAGAGAGCAAGAGAGAGGGAGAGAGACAGCGACAGGGACACCGAGTGCTACTGTATTAATTTAATGGTTTGTCTGTCCCAGTTTGTGTGTGTGTGTGTGTGTGTGTGTGTGTGTGTGTGTGTGTGTGTGTGTGTGTGTGTGTGTGGTGTTATGTTAGGGTGACCCCCTGCTGCGGCTGATATTTTCTGATTGCTTTGCCTGCCTGCCTCATCCCTCCCTCCCTCTCTCCCTCATCCCTCCCACCCTCCCTCTCTCCCTCATCCCTCCCTCACTCCCTCATCCCTTACTCGCTCTCTCTCCCCCTCATCCCTCCCTCCCTCCCTCCCTCTTCCCTCCCTTCTCCCTCCATATCCCTTCCTCCCTCCTCCCCTATCCAATGAGGATATTTCACAACCTCCTGAGTGACAGGTGGGTTTCCATGACAATGGGGTGGGTGGGGTGGGGGGGGGTAGTGAACAGCAGACCTGGTTTCAAACACAAATAAAGCAACACCTCACGGCACAACGCCTCTCCCCCATGTGACCTACTGGTTGTGTGTATGTACTGACATGTGACCTACTGGTTGTGTGTATGTACTGACATGTGACCTACTGGTTGTGTGTATGTACTGACATGTGACCTACTGGTTGTGTGTATGTACTGACATGTGACCTACTGGTTGTGTGTATGTACTGACATGTGACCTACTGGTTGTGTGTCTGTACTGACATGTGACCTACTGGTTGTGTGTATGTACTGACATGTGACCTACTGGTTGTGTGTATGTACTGACATGTGACCTACTGGTTGTGTGTATGTACTGACATGTGACCTACTGGTTGTGTGTATGTACTGACATGTGACCTACTGGTTGTGTGTCTGTACTGACATGTGACCTACTGGTTGTGTGTATGTACTGACATGTGACCTACTGGTTGTGTGTATGTACTGACATGTGACCTACTGGTTGTGTGTATGTACTGACATGTGACCTACTGGTTGTGTGTATGTACTGACATGTGACCTACTGGTTGTGTTTATGTACTGACATGTGACCTACTGGTTGTGTGTATGTACTGACATGTGACCTACTGGTTGTGTGTATGTACTGACATGTGACCTACTGGTTGTGTTTATGTACTGACATGTGACCTACTGGTTGTGTGTCTGTACTGACATGTGACCTACTGGTTGTGTGTATGTACTGACATGTGACCTACTGGTTGTGTGTATGTACTGACATGTGACCTACTGGTTGTGTGTATGTACTGACATGTGACCTACTGGTTGTGTGTATGTACTGACATGTGACCTACTGGTTGTGTGTATGTACTGACATGTGACCTACTGGTTGTGTTTATGTACTGACATGTGACCTACTGGTTGTGTGTATGTACTGACATGTGACCTACTGGTTGTGTGTATGTACTGACATGTGACCTACTGTTGGATCTGTGATGTTGGATCAGTGATGTTGGATCGGTGATGTTGGATCGGTGATGTTGGATCGGTGATGTTGGATCTGTGATGTTGGATCAGTGATGTTGGATCGGTGATGTTGGATCAGTGATGTTGGATCAGTGATGTTGGATCTGATGATGTTGGATCTGATGATGTTGGATCAGTGATGTTGGATCAGTGATGTTGGATCAGTGATGTTGGATCGGTGATGTTGGATCGGTGATGTTGGATCGGTGATGTTGGATCTGTGATGTTGGATCAGTGATGTTGGATCGGTGATGTTGGATCAGTGATGTTGGATCAGTGATGTTGGATCTGATGATGTTGGATCTGATGATGTTGGATCAGTGATGTTGGATCAGTGATGTTGGATCTGATGATGTTGGATCAGTGATGTTGGATCTGATGATGTTGGATCTGATGATGTTGGATCAGTTAGTGCTTTAGCTTTGTGTCTGTCTGGGCAGCATGTCGACTGCTATAGATTGATTAGTTTTGAAATTAATTGATGTGTACTTAGTTCCATTGTCTACTCCGAGACACCTGTCATCATTGACATCTGTCACCGCTGACAACAGCAGTCAT
>NC_048577.1:69571246-69618746 GCF_013265735.2 Oncorhynchus mykiss
GCAGAAACCTACAGGCCTGTATAAACATGACATCAGACTAGAGCAGAAACCTGTATCAACATGACATCAGACTAGAGCAGAAACCTACAGACCTGCATCAGCATTACATCAGACTAGAGCAGAAACCTATATAAACATTACATCAGACTAGAGCAGAAACCTGTATCAACATTACATCAGACTAGAGCAGAAACCTACAGGCCTGTATCAACATTACATCAGACTAGAGCAGAAACCTGTATCAACATGACATCAGACTAGAGCAGAAACCTACAGACCTGCATCAGCATTACATCAGACCAGAGCAGAAACCTGTATCAACATGACATCAGACTAGAGCAGAGACCTACATACCTGTATAAACATTAATTCAGACTAGAGCAGAAACCTACAGACCTGTATCAACATTACATCAGACTAGAGCAGAAACCTGTATCAACATTACATCAGACTAGAGCAGAAACCTGTATCAACATTACATCAGACTAGAGCAGAAACCTACAGACCTGTATAAACATGACATCAGACTAGAGCAGAAACCTACAGACCTGTATCAACATTACATCAGACTAGAGCAGAAACCTACAGACCTGTATCAACATTACATCAGACTAGAGCAGAAACCTACAGATCTGTATCAACATTACATCAGACTAGAGCAGAAACCTACAGACCTGTATCAACATTACATCAGACTAGAGCAGAAACCTACAGATCTGTATCAACATTACATCAGACTAGAGCAGAAACCTACAGACCTGTATCAACATTACATCAGACTAGAGCAGAAACCTACAGACCTGTATCAACATTACATCAGACTAGAGCAGAAACCTACAGACCTGTATCAACATTACATCAGACTAGAGCAGAAACCTGTATCAACATTACATCAGACTAGAGCAGAAACCTGTATCAACATGACATCAGACTAGAGCAGAGACCTACATACCTGTATAAACATTAATTCAGACTAGAGCAGAAACCTACAGACCTGTATCAACATTACATCAGACTAGAGCAGAAACCTGTATCAACATGACATCAGACTAGAGCAGAGACCTACATACCTGTATAAACATTAATTCAGACTAGAGCAGAAATCTACAGACCTGTATCAACATTACATCAGACTAGAGCAGAAACCTACAGACCTGTATCAACATTACATCAGACTAGAGCAGAAACCTACAGACCTGCATCAGCATTACATCAGACTAGAGCAGAAACCTACAGACCTGCATCAGCATTACATCAGACTAGAGCAGAAACCTACAGACCTGAATAAACATTACATCAGACTAGAGCAGAAACCTACAGACCTGAATAAACATTACATCAGACTAGAGCAGAAACCTGTATCAACATGACATCAGACTAGAGCAGAGACCTACATACCTGTATAAACATTAATTCAGACTAGAGCAGAAACCTACAGACCTGTATCAACATTACATCAGACTAGAGCAGAGACCTACAGACCTGCATCAGCATTACATCAGACTAGAGCAGAAACCTGTATCAACATTACATCAGACTAGAGCAGAAACCTATATCAACATTACATCAGACTAGAGCAGAAACCTACAGACCTGCATCAGCATTACATCAGACTAGAGCAGAAACCTGTATCAACATTAATTCAGACTAGAGCAGAGACCTACAGACCTGAATAAACATTACATCAGACTAGAGCAGAAACCTGTATCAACATTACATCAGACTAGAGCAGAAACCTACAGACCTGTATCAACATTACATCAGACTAGAGCAGAAACCTACAGACCTGTATCAACATTACATCAGACTAGAGCAGAAACCTACAGCCCTGCATCAGCATTACATCAGACTAGAGCCGAGACCTACAGATCTGAAATCTAAACCAGCGGACAATCGGAGGACGTTATTAATTATTTGATCAAATGTTACTTTATTCAACAGGTATATGATCGAACTACATTTAAGATGTGAAGAGGAGGAATGCTAACCTCGGGTGATGGATACTACTGAGGAGGAGGAGGAGGAGGAGGAGGAGGAGGAGGAGGAGAAGAAGACTGACCTCTGGTGATGGAACCTACTGAGGAGGAGGAGGAGGAGGAGGAGGAGGAGAAGACTGACCTCTGGTGATGGAACCTACTGAGGAGGAGGAGGAGGAGGAGGAGGAGGAGGAGGAGGAGGAGGAGGAGGAGGAGGAGGAGAAGACTGACCTCTGGTGATGGAACCTACTGAGGAGGAGGAGGAGGAGGAGAGGAGGAGGAGGAGGAGGAGGAGGAGGAGAAGACTGACCTCTGGTGATGGAACCTACTGAGGAGGAGGAGGAGGAGGAGGAGGAGGAGGAGGAGGAGGAGAAGACTGACCTCTGGTGATGGAACCTACTGAGGAGGAGGAGGAGGAGGAGGAGGAGGAGGAGGAGGAGGAGGAGGAGGAGGAGGAGAAGACTGACCTCTGGTGATGGAACCTACTGAGGAGGAGGAGGAGGAGGAGGAGGAGGAGGAGGAGGAGGAGAAGACTGACCTCTGGTGATGGAACCTACTGAGGAGGAGGAGGAGGAGGAGGAGGAGGAGAGGAGGAGGAGGAGGAGGAGGAGACTGACCTCTGGTGATGGATACTACTGAGGAGGAGGAGGAGGAGGAGGAGGAGGAGGAGGAGGAGGATGAGGAGGAGGAGACTGACCTCTGGTGATGGAACCTACTGAGGAGGAGGAGGAGGAGGAGGAGGAGGAGGAGGAGGAGGAGGAGGAGGAGACTGACCTCTGGTGATGGATACTACTGAGGAGGAGGAGGAGGAGGAGGAGGAGGAGGAGGAGGAGGAGGATGAGGAGGAGGAGACTGACCTCTGGTGATGGATACTACTGAGGAGGAGGAGGAGGAGGAGGAGGAGGAGGAGGAGGAGGAGGAGGAGGAGGAGGAGGAGGAGGAGACTGACCTCTGGTGATGGAACCTACTGAGGAGGAGGAGGAGGAGGAGGAGGAGGAGGAGGAGGAGACTGACCTCTGGTGATGGAACCTACTGAGGAGGAGGAGGAGGAGGAGGAGGAGACTGACCTCTGGTGATCTGACGTGGACTTTTAAGCGTCCGGAGCTGTACCCGTTGCCAACGCCGCGCTGGACACCGTTGTGTAAAGACGTGCTGTTGGGGAACGGACCTTTACCAGGGATGAAAGCAACCTCCACCACCGCCTCTTGACTGGAGGGAGAGATAGAAGAACATAGAACTCAGCAGTAGAACTTTACAGGATAGATAGAAGAACATAGAACTCAGCAGTAGAACTTTACAGGATAGATAGAAGAACATAGAACTTAGCAGTAGCACTTTACAGGATAGATAGAAGAACATAGAACTTAGCAGTATAACTTTACAGGATAGATAGAAGAACATAGAACTCAGCAGTAGAACTTTACAGGATAGATAGAAGAACACAGCTTCACAGCTTTAGAAGTATAGAACTGTAAAATATAACTTCACAACTTTAGAAATACAGAACTATAAATTATAACTTTACAACTCTAGAAGTATAGAACTATAAATTATAACTTTACAACTCTAGAAGTATAGAACTATAAATTATAACTTTACAACTTTAGAAGTATCGAACTATAACTTTACAACTTAGTAAGTATAGAACTATAACTTTACAACTTTGGAACTATAGAACTATAGAACTATAACTTTACAACTTTGTAAGTATAGAACTATAAAGTATAACTTTACAACTTTGTAAGTATAGAACTATAAAGTATAACTTTACAACTTTAGAAGTATAAAACTATAAAGTATAACTCTACAACTTTGTAAGTATAGAACTATAAAGTATAACTTTAGAACTATAGAACTATAACTTTACAACTTTGGAACTATAGAACTATAACTTTACAACTTTGGAACTATAGAACTAAAAAGTATAACTTTACAACTTTGTAAGTATAGAACTATAAAGTATAACTTTAGAACTATAGAACTATAACTTTACAACTTTGTAAGTATAGAACTATAAAGTATAACTTTACAACTTTGTAAGTATAGAACTATAAAGTATAACTTTACAACTTTAGAAGTATAAAACTATAAAGTATAACTCTACAACTTTGTAAGTATAGAACTATAAAGTATAACTTTACAACTTTGTAAGTATAGAACTATAAATTATAACTTTACAACTTTAGAAGTATAAAACTATAAAGTATAACTCTACAATTTCAGAAGTATAGAACTATAAAGTATAACTCTACAAATTCAGAAGTATAAAGTATATTATATCTCACATTATTACTTTTGATTTAATCTCACACACAAACTCTTCTACCCCCACACAATGCAACCCCTACCCCCACCCCATCTGGTATCTCACCTGAATTTGACCTTGTTGACCATGCTCTTAGCCTCCTCGTGGGTCACACCTATCAAGGACTCCTTGTTGATGGCAATGAGCTGATCCCCTGGCCTCAGGCGCCCATCCTGCAAATGGGAGACAGCAGAAAATAAGAATTAGAGAAACGTCATTCTACATGCAATGCGGACATTTGTTTTTGACTTCACACACATAAAAACAGACATTTAAAAAACTATACACAAGTGGTGCTTACCGTGTGTAACATACAGTCCATCAGTAGACTACAGTGTGTAACAGACAGTCCATCAGTAGACTACAGTGTGTAACAGACAGTCCATCAGTAGACTACAGTGTGTAACAGACAGTCCATCAGTAGACTACCGTGTGTAACATACAGTCCATCAGTAGACTACAGTGTGTAACATACAGTCCATCAGTAGACTACAGTGTGTAACAGACAGTCCATCAGTAGACTACAGTGTGTAACATACAGTCCATCAGTAGACTACAGTGTGTAACAGACAGTCCATCAGTAGACTACAGTGTGTAACATACAGTCCATCAGTAGACTACAGTGTGTAACAGACAGTCCATCAGTAGACTACAGTGTGTAACATACAGTCCATCAGTAGACTACAGTGTGTAACATACAGTCCATCAGTAGACTACAGTGTGTAACATACAGTCCATCAGTAGACTACATTGTGTAACATACAGTCCATCAGTAGACTACAGTGTGTAACATACAGTCCATCAGTAGACTACAGTGTGTAACAGACAGTCCATCAGTAGACTACAGTGTGTAACAGACAGTCCATCAGTAGACTACAGTGTGTAACAGACAGTCCATCAGTAGACTACAGTGTGTAACAGACAGTCCATCAGTAGACTACAGTGTGTAACAGACAGTCCATCAGTAGACTACAGTGTGTAACAGACAGTCCATCAGTAGACTACAGTGTGTAACAGACAGTCCATCAGTAGACTACAGTGTGTAACATACAGTCCATCAGTAGACTACAGTGTGTAACATACAGTCCATCAGTAGACTACAGTGTGTAACAGACAGTCCATCAGTAGACTACAGTGTGTAACAGACAGTCCATCAGTAGACTACAGTGTGTAACATACAGTCCATCAGTAGACTACAGTGTGTAACATACAGTCCATCAGTAGACTACAGTGTGTAACATACAGTCCATCAGTAGACTACAGTGTGTAACATACAGTCCATCAGTAGACTACAGTGTGTAACATACAGTCCATCAGTAGACTACAGTGTGTAACATACAGTCCATCAGTAGACTACAGTGTGTAACAGACAGTCCATCAGTAGACTACAGTGTGTAACAGACAGTCCATCAGTAGACTACAGTGTGTAACATACAGTCCATCAGTAGACTACAGTGTGTAACAGACAGTCCATCAGTAGACTACAGTGTGTAACATACAGTCCATCAGTAGACTACAGTGTGTAACATACAGTCCATCAGTAGACTACCGTGTGTAACATACAGTCCATCAGTAGACTACAGTGTGTAACATACAGTCCATCAGTAGACTACCGTGTGTAACATACAGTCCATCAGTAGACTACAGTGTGTAACAGACAGTCCATCAGTAGACTACAGTGTGTAACAGACAGTCCATCAGTAGACTACAGTGTGTAACATACAGTCCATCAGTAGACTACAGTGTGTAACATACAGTCCATCAGTAGACTACAGTGTGTAACATACAGTCCATCAGTAGACTACAGTGTGTAACATACAGTCCATCAGTAGACTACAGTGTGTAACAGACAGTCCATCAGTAGACTACAGTGTGTAACATACAGTCCATCAGTAGACTACAGTGTGTAACAGAGAGTCCATCAGTAGACTACAGTGTGTAACAGACAGTCCATCAGTAGACTACAGTGTGTAACAGACAGTCCATCAGTAGACTACAGTGTGTAACATACAGTCCATCAGTAGACTACAGTGTGTAACAGACAGTCCATCAGTAGACTACTGTGTGTAACATACAGTCCATCAGTAGACTACAGTGTGTAACATACAGTCCATCAGTAGACTACAGTGTGTAACATACAGTCCATCAGTAGACTACAGTGTGTAACATACAGTCCATCAGTAGACTACCGTGTGTAACATACAGTCCATCAGTAGACTACAGTGTGTAACATACAGTCCATCAGTAGACTACCGTGTGTAACATACAGTCCATCAGTAGACTACAGTGTGTAACATACAGTCCATCAGTAGACTACAGTGTGTAACATACAGTCCATCAGTAGACTACAGTGTGTAACATACAGTCCATCAGTAGACTACCGTGTGTAACATACAGTCCATCAGTAGACTACATTGTGTAACATACAGTCCATCAGTAGACTACAGTGTGTAACATACAGTCCATCAGTAGACTACAGTGTGTAACAGACAGTCCATCAGTAGACTACAGTGTGTAACAGACAGTCCATCAGTAGACTACAGTGTGTAACATACAGTCCATCAGTAGACTACAGTGTGTAACAGACAGTCCATCAGTAGACTACTGTGTGTAACATACAGTCCATCAGTAGACTACAGTGTGTAACATACAGTCCATCAGTAGACTACAGTGTGTAACATACAGTCCATCAGTAGACTACAGTGTGTAACATACAGTCCATCAGTAGACTACCGTGTGTAACATACAGTCCATCAGTAGACTACAGTGTGTAACATACAGTCCATCAGTAGACTACCGTGTGTAACATACAGTCCATCAGTAGACTACAGTGTGTAACATACAGTCCATCAGTAGACTACAGTGTGTAACATACAGTCCATCAGTAGACTACCGTGTGTAACATACAGTCCATCAGTAGACTACATTGTGTAACATACAGTCCATCAGTAGACTACAGTGTGTAACATACAGTCCATCAGTAGACTACATTGTGTAACATACAGTCCATCAGTAGACTACAGTGTGTAACATACAGTCCATCAGTAGACATACAGAGCAGACAGACAGGTCAGACCAGAGCAGACAGACCAGAACAGACAGATAGAGCAGGGCAGACAGACAGAGCAGACAGACAGGCCAGAGCAGGCCAGACCAGAGCAGACAGACAGAGCAGACAGACAGGTCAGAGCAGACAGACAGAGCAGACAGACAGGACAGACCAGAGCAGACAGACAGAGCAGACAGACAGGCCAGACCAGAGCAGGCCAGACCAGAGCAGACAGACAGACAGAGCAGACAGACCAGACCAGAGCAGACAGACAGAGTAGACAGACAGGTCAGAGCAGACAGACAGGTCAGAGCAGACAGACAGAACAGACAGACAGGCCAGCCCAGAGTAGACAGACAGAGCAGACAGACAGACAGAGCAGACAGACCAGACCAGACCAGAGCAGACAGACAGAGTAGACAGACAGGTCAGAGCAGACAGACAGGTCAGACAGACAGGCCAGACCAGAGTAGACAGACAGAGCAGACAGACAGGCCAGAGCAGAGCAGACGATGCAGGTGTCCTGTTCTACATGATGCTGCATGTTGGCACAATGTGAGCAGAGGGCAGCTTTTCTAACAGCTAGAAAGGCCAACACATCATATCAGCAGTAATATGAGAATTCTCTCTCCACTGTCATTAACCGTCAGGGACACCCCAGGAGGCAGGAGGGGGAGCGGTCTAATGGAATATAGAACCTTCTAGCATCCCAATGTCTAGGCTCTATGGAACCTTCTAGAATCACAATGTCCAGGTTCTATGCAACCTTCTAGAATCAGAATGTTTAGGTTCTATGAAACCTTCTAGAATCATAACGTTTAGGTTCTATGGAACCTTCAAGAATCTGAATGTTTAGGTGCTATGGAACCTTCTAGAATCACAGCATCCAGGTTCTATGGAGCCTTCTAGAATCAGAACAGCAAGGATCTTGGAACCTTCTAGAATCAGAACGTTTAGGTCCTATGGAACCTTCAAGAATCTGAATGTTTAGGTGCTATGGAACCTTCTAGAATCACAGCATCCAGGTTCTATGGAACCTTCTAGAATCAGAATGTTTAGGTTCTATGGAACCTTCTAGAATCAGAACATTTAGGTTCTATGGAGCCTTCTAGAATCAGAACAGCAAGGATCTTGGACCCTTCTAGAATCAGAACACCCAGGTTGTATGGAACCTTTTAGAATCAGAATGTTTAGGTTCTATGGATCCTTCTAGAATCAGAACATTTAGGTTCTATGGAACCTTCTAGAATCAGAACACCCAGGTTCTATGGAACCTTCTAGAATCTGAATGTTTAGGTGCTATGGAACCTTCTAGAATCACAACATACAGGTTCTATGGAACCTTCTAGAATCAGAACATTCAGGAAAACAACTGAAAAATCTATGTCAGAGCAGAGAGCCTCTGATCCTTCTACATCCCATTACATGGCTTTGGAAAATATACATGACACACAAGATTAAGAGACCAGCAGGACAGAGGCAGGATTGGGATGAGGAGAGGGTGGGCTGTTTCCATACAAGAGAACATCTCTATGACTGTCATACCACCAACCAAGAGGTACACACACACACACACACACACACACACACACACACACACACACACACACACCTGGTTTTACTGTAAGAGAGAAAGCTCATCTGAGCTCCTCTCACATTGTGTACTGTAGGTCTTTAAAACGAGGCAGACATTGTGTTGGGGTTATTTTTTAAGGTGCTTAGACTGTGGATGATTCATTAGCTGAGGAAACGAGCTGCTGTATGTTTTACTGTTTGACAACTAGGATTTGGTTCAACAGCCTCTTAGGAGTCACTACATTTAACATCATGTATCCTGTTGTGTTACAGTATTTCACAAGGACACCGCTAACAGTAGCTAAGCCTCCCATTCTGGGGGAATGTTGACAGTTGAAAAGGGATTTTAGTTGCTGCCCATGTACTTTCCCAGCAGCGTACCACCCTACATCCCACTGCTGGTTTGCCTCTGAAGCTAAGCAGGGTTGGTCCTGGATGGGAGACCAGATGCTGCTAGAAGTGGTGTTGGAGGGCCAGTAGGAGGCACTCTTTCATCTGGTTCCCCCAAAAATATCTCAATTCCCCAGGGCAGTGATTGGGGACATTGCCCTGTGTTGGGTGCTGTCTTTCAGATGGGATGTTAAACTGGTGTCCTGACTCTCTGAGGTCACTGAAGATCCCAGGGCATGTATTGTAAGAGTAAGGGGTGTTAACCCCAGTGTCCTGACTCTCTGAGGTCACTGAAGGTCCCAGGACATGTATTGTAAGAGTAAGGGGTGTTAACCCCAGTGTCCTGACTCTCTGTGGTCACTGAAGATCCCAGGACATGTATTGTAAGAGTAAGGAGTGTTAATCCCAGTGTCCTGACTCTCTGAGGTCACTGAAGATCCCAGGACATGTCTTGTAAGAGTAAGGGGTGTTAACCCCAGTGTCCTGACTCTCTGAGGTCACTGAAGATCCCAGGACATGTATTGTAAGAGTAAGGGGTGTTAACCCCAGTGTCCTGACTCTCTGAGGTCACTGAAGGTCCCAGGACATGTATTGTAAGAGTAAGGGGTGTTAACCCCAGTGTCCTGACTCTCTGTGGTCACTGAAGATCCCAGGACATGTATTGTAAGAGTAAGGGGTGTTAACCCCAGTGTCCTGACTCTCTGAGGTCACTGAAGGTCCCAGGACATGTATTGTAAGAGTAAGGGGTGTTAATCCCAGTGTCCTGACTCTCTGAGGTCACTGAAGATCCCAGGACATGTCTTGTAAGAGTAAGGGGTGTTAACCCCAGTGTCCTGACTCTCTGAGGTCACTGAAGGTCCCATGACATGTATTGTAAGAGTAAGGAGTGTTAACCCCAGTGTCCTGACTCTCTGAGGTCACTGAAGATCCCAGGACATGTATTGTAAGAGTAAGGGGTGTTAACCCCAGTGTCCTGACTCTCTGAGGTCACTGAAGATCCCAGGACATGTATTGTAAGAGTAAGGGGTGTTAACCCCAGTGTCCTGACTCTCTGAGGTCACTGAAGGTCCCAGGACATGTATTGCAAGAGTAAGGGGTGTTAACCCCAGTGTCCTGGTTAAATTCCCAATCTGGTCCTCGTACCATCACGGCCACCTAATCATCCCCAGCTTACAATTGGCTCGTTCAATTGCCATGGCTGTGTTCTCTGTGGTTCTGGGCCTGCCGTGGCTGTGTGATTCTGGGCCTGCCGTGGCTGTGTGCTGTGTGGTCCTGGGCCTGCCGTGTCTGTGTGCTGTGTGGTCCTGGGCCTGCCGTGGCTGTGTGATTCTGGGCCTGCCGTGGCTGTGTGCTGTGTGGTTCTGGGACTACTGTGGCTGTGTGCTGTGTGGTCCTGGGCCTGCCGTGTCTGTGTGCTGTGTGGTTCTGGGCCTACTGTGGCTGTGTGCTGTGGCTGTGTGCTGTGTGGTCCTGGGCCTGCCGTGTCTGTGTGCTGTGTGGTCCTGGGCCTACTGTGGCTGTGTGCTCTGTAGTTCTGTGCTCTGTCACCACTGTGTCATGGTTAGGAAACTGTCTGGCTCTGTACAGTGTTTCCCAAACTTGGTACTGGGGGACCAGGGTTGGGCTGTTGGTGGTACTGGAGGACCAGGGTTGGGCTGTTGGTGGTACTGGAGGACCAGGGTTGGGCTGTTGGTGGTACTGGAGGACCAGGGTTGGGGGTACTGGAGGACCAGGGTTGGGCTGTTGGTGGTACTGGAGGACCAGGGTTGGGCTGTTGGTGGTACTGGAGGACCAGGGTTGGGCTGTTGTTTGTACTGGAGGACCAGGGTTGGGGGTACTGGAGAACCAGGGTTGGTGGTACTGGAGGACCAAATTTGGGCTGTTGGTGGTACTGGAGGACCAGGGTTGGGGGTACTGGGGGACCAGGGTTGGGGGTACTGTGGGACCAGGGTTGGGGGTACTGGATGACCAGGTTTGGGGGTACTGGAGGACCAGGGTTGGGGGTACTGGAGGACCAGGGTTGGGGGTACTGGAGGACCAGGGTTGGGGGTATTGGAGGACCAGGGTTGGGGGTACTGGAGGACCAGGGTTGGTGGTACTGGAGGACCAGGTTTGGGCTGTTGGGGGTACTGGAGGACCAGGGTTGGTGGTACTGGAGGACCAGGGTTGGGGGTACTGGAGGACCAGGGTTGGGGGTACTGGATGACCAGGTTTGGGGGTACTGGATGACCAGGTTTGGGGGTACTGGAGGACCAGGGTTGGGGGTACTGGATGACCAGGTTTGGGGGTACTGGAGGACCAGGGTTGGGGGTACTGGATGACCAGGTTTGGGGGTACTGGATGACCAGGTTTGGGGGTACTGGAGGACCAGGGTTGGGGGTACTGGAGGACCAGGGTTGGGGGTACTGGAGGACCAGGGTTGGGGGTACTGGAGGAGCAGGGTTGGGGGTACTGGAGGACCAGGGTTGGGGGTACTGGAGGACCAGGGTTGGGGGTACTGGAGGACCAGGGTTGGGGGTATTGGAGGACCAGGGTTGGGGGTATTGGAGGACCAGGTTTGGGGGTACTGGAGGACCAGGGTTGGGGGTACTGGAGGACCAGGGTTGGGGGTACTGGAGGACCAGGGTTGGTGGTACTGGAGGACCAGGGCTGGGGGTACTGGATGACCAGGTTTGGGGGTACTGGAGGACCAGGTTTGGGGGTACTGGAGGACCAGGGTTGGGGGTAGTGGAGGACCAGGGTTGGGGGTACTGGAGGACCAGGGTTGGGGGTACTGGATGACCAGGGTTGGGGGTACTGGAGGACCAGGGTTGGGGGTACTGGAGGACCAGGGTTGGGGGTACTGGAGGACCAGGGTTGGGGGTACTGGAGGACCAGGGTTGGGGGTACTGGATGACCAGGGTTGGGGGTACTGGAGGACCAGGGTTGGGGGTACTGGAGGACCAGGGTTGGGGGTACTGGAGGACCAGGGTTGGGGGTACTGGAGGACCAGGGTTGGGGGTACTGGAGGACCAGGGTTGGGGGTACTGGAGGACCAGGGTTGGGGGTATTGGAGGACCAGGGTTGGGGGTATTGGAGGACCAGGTTTGGGGGTACTGGAGGACCAGGGTTGGGGGTACTGGAGGACCAGGGTTGGGGGTACTGGAGGACCAGGGTTGGGGGTACTGGAGGACCAGGGTTGGGGGTACTGGAGGACCAGGGTTGGGGGTACTGGAGGACCAGGGTTGGGGGTACTGGAGGACCAGGGTTGGGGGTATTGGAGGACCAGGGTTGGGGGTATTGGAGGACCAGGTTTGGGGGTACTGGAGGACCAGGGTTGGGGGTACTGGAGGACCAGGGTTGGGGGTACTGGAGGACCAGGGTTGGTGGTACTGGAGGACCAGGGCTGGGGGTACTGGATGACCAGGTTTGGGGGTACTGGAGGACCAGGTTTGGGGGTACTGGAGGACCAGGGTTGGGGGTAGTGGAGGACCAGGGTTGGGGGTACTGGAGGACCAGGGTTGGGGGTACTGGAGGACCAGGTTTGGGGGTACTGGAGGACCAGGTTTGGGGGTACTGGAGGACCAGGTTTGGGGGTACCGGAGGACCAGGTTTGGGGGTACTGGAGGACCAGGGTTGGAAAACACTGATATAGAACAAAGGTGACAGAGTTCCAGCACTATGTATGTATGTATGTAGGTAGGTAGGTAGGTAGGTAGGTAGGTAGGTAGGTAGGTAGGTAGGTAGGTAGGTAGGTAGGTAGGTAGGTAGGTATGTATGTATGTATGTATGTATGTATGTACAGTGCCTTGCGAAAGTAATCGGCCCCCTTGAACTTTGCGACCTTTTGCCACATTTCAGGCTTCAAACATAAAGATATAAAACTGTATTTTTTTGTGAAGAATCAACAACAAGTGGGACACAATCATGAAGTGGAACAACATTTATTGGATATTTCAAACTTTTTTAACAAATCAAAAACTGAAAAATTGGGCGTGCAAAATTATTCAGCCCCCTTAAGTTAATACTTTGTAGCGCCACCTTTTGCTGCGATTACAGCTGTAAGTCGCTTGGGGTATGTCTCTATCAGTTTTGCACATCGAGAGACTGAAATGTTTTCCCAGTCCTCCTTGCAAAACAGCTCGAGCTCAGTGAGGTTGGATGGAGAGCATTTGTGAACAGCAGTTTTCAGTTCTTTCCACAGATTCTCGATTGGATTCAGGTCTGGACTTTGACTTGGCCATTCTAACACCTGGATATGTTTATTTTTGAACCATTCCATTGTAGATTTTGCTTTATGTTTTGGATCATTGTCTTGTTGGAAGACAAATCTCCGTCCCAGTCTCAGGTCTTTTGCAGACTCCATCAGGTTTTCTTCCAGAATGGTCCTGTATTTGGCTCCATCCATCTTCCCATCAATTTTAACAATCTTCCCTGTCCCTGCTGAAGAAAAGCAGGCCCAAACCATGATGCTGCCACCACCATGTTTGACAGTGGAGATGGTGTGTTCAGCTGTGTTGCTTTTACGCCAAACATAACGTTTTGCATTGTTGCCAAAAAGTTCAATTTTGGTTTCATCTGACCAGAGCACCTTCTTCCACATGTTTGGTGTGTCTCCCAGGTGGCTTGTGGCAAACTTTAAACAACACTTTTTATGGATATCTTTAAGAAATGGCTTTCTTCTTGCCACTCTTCCATAAAGGCCAGATTTGTGCAATATACGATTGATTGTTGTCCTATGGACAGAGTCTCCCACCTCAGCTGTAGATCTCTGCAGTTCATCCAGAGTGATCATGGGCCTCTTGGCTGCATCTCTGATCAGTCTTCTCCTTGGATGAGCTGAAAGTTTAGAGGGACGGCCAGGTCTTGGTAGATTTGCAGTGGTCTGACACTCCTTCCATTTCAATATTATCGCTTGCACAGTGCTCCTTGGGATGTTTAAAGCTTGGGAAATCTTTTTGTATCCAATTCCGGCTTTAAACTTCTTCACAACAGTATCTCGGACCTGCCTGGTGTGTTCCTTGTTCTTCATGATGCTCTCTGCGCTTTTAACGGACCTCTGAGACTATCACAGTGCAGGTGCATTTATACGGAGACTTGATTACACACAGGTGGATTGTATTTATCATCATTAGTCATTTAGGTCAACATTGGATCATTCAGAGATCCTCACTGAACTTCTGGAGAGAGTTTGCTGCACTGAAAGTAAAGGGGCTGAATAATTTTGCACGCCCAATTGTTCAGTTTTTGATTTGTTAAAAAAGTTTGAAATATCCAATAAATGTCGTTCCATTTCATGATTGTGTCCCACTTGTTGATTCTTCACAAAAAAATACAGTTTTATATCTTTATGTTTGAAGCCTGAAATGTGGCAAAAGGTCGCAAAGTTCAAGGGGGCCGAATACTTTCGCAAGGCACTGTATAGTTTGTTAACAAAACATTTGTGGAGTGGTTGAAAAACGAGTTTTAATGACTCCAACCTAAGTGTAGGTAAACTTCCGACTTCATCTGTATGTCTCTATCTCTCTATTTACAGTAATTATTCAGTGTCCTCAGTAATTATTGGGACAGTGAAGCATGATTTTTTCTTATGGCTCTATACTTCAAAAGTTTGGATTTGAAATCAAACAATGACAATGAGCTTAAAGTGCAGACTGTCAGCTTTAATTTGAGGGTATTTAAATCCATATCGAGTGAACTGTTTAGAAATGACAGCATTTTTTGTACATAGTCACCCCATCTATCACACTGCAGGTGAAAGGTGCAACATGGACAAGCCTTCCCATCCTGCCCACCCCCATCCTCCCCCCTCCATTAGTGTCAGCTTTCCAGAGAGGTTTGGAATATGGACAACCCTCCTCTATTCCCTCACACCCTGCCCTGCCCCCCCCCTCCCCTCCCCCTCTCCTCTCACCTATCAGTGTCATATTTCTGGGAGTGGGCAGATGGGGGACAGGACAGGAAGTGATGTGGGGGTAGTAGAGGCAAGATGGTAGGGAGGTAGAGGTCAGGACAGGGAGTGATGTGGTGGTGGTAGAGGCTAGATGGTAGGGTGGTAGAGGTCAGGGGGACAGGAAGTGCTGTGGGGTGGTAGAGGCTAGATTGTAGGGAGGTAGAGGTCAGGACAGGGAGTGATGTGGGGGTGGTAGAGGCTAGATGGTAGGGAGGTAGAGGTCAGGGGCACAGGGAGTGCTGTGGGAGTGGTAGAAGCTAGATGGTAGAGAGGTAGAGGTCAGGGAGTGATGTGGGGGTGGTAGAGGCTAGATGGTAGGGAGGCAGAGGTCAGGGGGACAGGAAGTGCTGTGGGGTGGTAGAGGCTAGATTGTAGGGAGGTAGAGGTCAGGACAGGGAGTGATGTGGGGGTGGTAGAGGCTAGATGGTAGGGAGGTAGAGGTCAGGGGCACAGGGAGTACTGTTGGGTGGTAGAAGCTAGATTGTAGAGAGGTAGAGGTCAGGGAGTGATGTGGGGGTGGTAGAGGCTAGATGGTAGGGAGGCAGAGGTCAGGGGAACAGGGAGTGCTGTGGGAGTGGTAGAAGCTAGATGGTAGAGAGGTAGAGGTCAGGGGGACAGGGTGATGGCCTACGTAAGCACAGTCCTAAAGGGCTGACCTTGTGTCTGTCCTGTCCTGCTGTCCTGTCCTGCAGCTCAGGGGACTGTGGGGACTCTGACTCGTCCCCTCCACACTTGAGCTAATGGGGAAGCAGTCTGCATCACTTTATCTCTCTCTCTCTCTCTCTCTCTCTCTCTCTCTCCATCCCACTGTCTTCAGCTCGCTCTTTTTCTTTCAACCCCTCTCTCTCTCTCTCCATCCCACTGTCTTCAGCTCGCTCTTTTTCTTTCAACCCCTCTCTCTCTCTCTCTCTCTCTCTCTCTCGCCCTCTCTGGCTCTAGATTTGTCTCTAGCTCTGCCTCTCTGGCTCTAGCTCTGCCTCTCTGTCTCTAGATTTGTCTCTAGCTCTGTCTCTAACTCTGTCTCTAGCTTTGTCTCTCTCTCTCTCTGTCTCCCCAACCAACACTCTGTCTGACTCCTGGTAACACCAAGTTACACTTACAGCACTGGTAACCTCACGCTGTCTGTCTCCCATCCAGTTGAACAGGACAGACGTTACTGGTAACCTCACGCTGTCTGTCTCCCATCCAGTTAAACAGGACAGACGTTACTGGTGACCTCACGCTGTCTGTCTTCCATCCAGCAAGACAGTTGAACAGGACAGACGTTACTGGTAACCTCACGCTGTCTGTCTCCCATCCAGTTAAACAGGACAGACGTTACTGGTGACCTCACGCTGTCTGTCTTCCATCCAGCAAGACAGTTGAACAGGACAGACGTTACTGGTAACCTCACGCTGTCTGTCTCCCATTCAGCAAGACAGGACAGACGTTACTGGTAACCTCACGCTGTCTGTCTCCCATCCAGTTAAACAGGACAGACGTTACTGGTAACCTCACGCTGTCTGTCTCCCATCCAGCAAGACAGGACAGACGTTACTGGTGACCTCACACTGTCTGTCTCCCATCCAGTTAAACAGGACAGACGTTACTGGTAACCTCACGCTGTCTGTCTCCCATCCAGCAAGACAGGACAGACGTTACTGGTTACTGTTGCTTGCACTTGTGAAACTTTGTAATGACAGTGTGTTGGAGCTTCTTCTTCCTGTAAAGCAATCTCTAGATGTGTGAATGCATTTCTCTTTTAAGAGGGAAACGGTTGCAACATTAGGCAGGAGAACAGTGTAGTGTACTTCTAACACAGTGTTGTGTCAACACCTTGGTGTGAAGAGGTCCAGTATCAGTTATATACTTCTAACACAGTGTCAACACCTTGGTGTGAAGAGGTCCAGTATCAGTTATATACTTCTAACACAGTGTCAACACCTTGGTGTGAAGAGGTCCAGTATCAGTTATATACTTCTAACACAGTGTCAACACCTTGGTGTGAAGAGGTCCAGTATCAGTTATATACTTCTAACACAGTGTTGTGTCAACACCTTGGTGTGAAGAGGTCCAGTATCAGTTATATACTTCTAACAGAGTCGTGTCAACACCTTGGTGTGAAGAGGTCCAGTATCAGTTATATACTTCTAACACAGTGTCAACACCTTGGTGTGAAGAGGTCCAGTATCAGTTATATACTTCTAACACAGTGTCAACACCTTGGTGTGAAGAGGTCCAGTATCAGTTATATACTTCTAACACAGTGTTGTGTCAACACCTTGGTGTGAAGAGGTCCAGTATCAGTTATATACTTCTAACAGAGTCGTGTCAACACCTTGGTGTGAAGAGGTCCAGTATCAGTTATATACTTCTAACACAGTGTCGTGTCAACACCTTGGTGTGAAGAGGTCCAGTATCAGTTATATACTTCTAACACAGTGTCGTGTCAACACCTTGGTGTGAAGAGGTCCAGTATCAGTTATATACTTCTAACACAGTGTCGTGTCAACACCTTGGTGTGAAGAGGTCCAGTATCAGTTATATACTTCTAACACAGTGTCAACACCTTGGTGTGAAGAGGTCCAGTATCAGTTATATACTTCTAACACAGTGTCAACACCTTGGTGTGAAGAGGTCCAGTATCAGTTATATACTTCTAACAGTGTTGTGTCAACACCTTGGTGTGAAGAGGTCCAGTAGTTATCAAGCCAAGAGAGGACAGTTCCTTTATAACTGAGCTTTATTGACACACCACAAAGATGAATTGCTAACAGCAGCAGGGGCTGGTTGAGGTCTGTTAAGAGACCACCCTGCTGGCTGTTGACCAACGGGGCTGGTTGAGGTCTGTTAAGAGACCACCCTGCTGGCTGTTGACCAACGGGGCTGGTTGAGGTCTGTTAAGAGACCACCCTGCTGGCTGTTGACCAACGGGGCTGGCTGCGGTCTTAAGAGACCACCCTGCTGGCTGTTGACCAACGGGGCTGGTTGAGGTCTGTTAAGAGACCACTCTGCTGGCTGTTGACCAACGGGGCTGGTTGAGGTCTGTTAAGAGACCACCCTGCTGGCTGTTGACCAACGGGGCTGGCTGCGGTCTTAAGAGACCACCCTGCTGACTGTTGACCAACGGGGCTGGTTGAGGTCTGTTAAGAGACCACCCTGCTGGATGTTGACCAACGGGGCTGGCTGCGGTCTGTTAAGAGACCACCCTGCTGGCTGTTGACCAACGGGGCTGGCTGAGGTCTGTTAAGAGACCACCCTGCTGGCTGTTGACCAACGGGGCTGGCTGAGGTCTGTTAAGAGACCACCCTGCTGGCTGTTGACCAACGGGGCTGGTTGAGGTCTGTTAAGAGACCACCCTGCTGGCTGTTGACCAACGGGGCTGGCTGCGGTCTTAAGAGACCACCCTGCTGGCTGTTGACCAACGGGGCTGGCTGAGGTCTGTTAAGAGACCACCCTGCTGGCTGTTGACCAAGGGGGCTGGCTGAGGTCTGTTAAGAGACCACCCTGCTGACTGTTGACCAACGGGGCTGGCTGAGGTCTGTTAAGAGACCACCCTGCTGACCAACGGGGCTGGCTGAGGTCTGTTAAGAGACCACCCTGCTGGCTGTTGACCAACGGGGCTGGTTGAGGTCTGTTAAGAGACCACCCTGCTGGCTGTTGACCAACGGGGCTGGCTGCGGTCTTAAGAGACCACCCTGCTGACTGTTGACCAACGGGGCTGGTTGAGGTCTGTTAAGAGACCACCCTGCTGGCTGTTGACCAACGGGGCTGGCTGCGGTCTGTTAAGAGACCACCCTGCTGACTGTTGACCAACGGGGCTGGCTGAGGTCTGTTAAGAGACCACCCTGCTGACCAACGGGGCTGGCTGAGGTCTGTTAAGAGACCACCCTGCTGGCTGTTGACCAACAGGGCTGGCTGAGGTCTGTTAAGAGACCACCCTGCTGACTGTTGACCAACAGGGCTGGCTGAGGTCTGTTAAGAGACCACCCTGCTGGCTGTTGACCAACGGGGCTGGCTGAGGTCTGTTAAGAGACCACCCTGCTGGCTGTTGACCAACGGTCAGAGGCGATAGGAGCGGCTTTAAACCATTGGTCAGCATAGTGTGTCGACATGCCTAATGTAACTCCATTTTTAAGTACAGCAGATTGTCGTTACCATGTCAACATGCCTAATGTAACTCTATTTCTAAGTACAGCAGATTGACGTTACCATGTCGACATGCCTAATGTAACTCCCTTTCTAAGTACAGCAGATTGACGTTACCATGTCGACATGCCTAATGTAACTCCATTTCTAAGTACAGCAGATTGTCGTTACCATGTTGACATGCCTAATGTAACTCCATTTCTAAGTACAGCAGATTGACGTTACCATGTCGACATGTCTAATGTAACTCCATTTCTAAGTACAGCAGATTGACGTTACCATGTCGATATGTCTAATGTAACTCCATTTCTAAGTACAGCAGATTGTCGTTACCATGTCGACATGTCTAATGTAACTCTTCCATATTCATCGTTGACTGGATATTCTACCAGTGGTGTGAGTCTGGTTCATTTCATCCCAGTGGAGGTAACTATGACTACAGTATCTGTTATGAAGTGAATCTATGAGAAGGGTGTGAGTCTGGTTCATTTCATCCCAGTGGAGGTAACTATGATTACAGTATCTCTTATGAAGTGAATCTATGAGAAGGGTGTGAGTCTGGTTCATTTCATCCCAGTGGAGGTAGCTATGACTACAGTATCTCTTATGAAGTGAATCTATGAGAAGGGTGTGAGTCTGGTTCATTTCATCCCAGTGGAGGTAACTATGACTACAGTATCTGTTATGAAGTTAATCTATGAGAAGGGGTTCTCCACTGGTACCCTGTTCTTTCAGGATGGATCCCATTGGTGACTTACCCTGTGGCAGTCTCCCCCAGACAGAACCTCCTGGATGAAGACGGCAGGGCCGTCCGGTCTATTGGAGCCTCCGCCGATGGTGATGCCCAGACTAGAGGAGCGGGCTACAGAGATCAGCTGGATCACACCCTCTCCTGGGTGACTGGAGACAGGAGGAGGAGAGGAGGAGGATATATTACATACTGTAAGACTGACAGACACGTACAAACTCTCTCAAATACACACCCAGTCACAGCAACACAGGTGAACTAACAGGTGAACTAACAGGTGAACTAACAGGTGAACTAACAGGTGAACTGACAGGTGAACTAACAGGTGAACTAACAGGTGAACTAACAGGTGAACTAACAGGTGAACTAACAGGTGAACTAACAGGTGAACAGACAGGTGAACTAACAGGTGAACTAACAGGTGAACAAACAGGTGAACTAACAGGTGAACTAACAGGTGAACTAACAGGTGAACTAACAGGTGAACTAACAGGTGAACTGACAGGTGAACTAACAGGTGAACTAACAGGTGAACTAACAGGTGAACAAACAGGTGAACTAACAGGTGAACTAACAGGTGAACCAACAGGTGAACCAACAGGTGAACTAACAGGTGAACTAACAGGTGAACTAACAGGTGAACTTACAGGTGAACTGACAGGTGAACTAACAGGTGAACTAACAGGTGAACTAACAGGTGAACTAACAGGTGAACTGACAGGTAAACCTACAGGTGAACAGACAGGTGAACTAACAGGTGAACTGACAGGTGAACTGACAGGTGAACTAACAGGTGAACTCACAGGTGAACTCACAGGTGAACTGACAGGTGAACAGACAGGTGAACTAACAGGTGAACTAACAGGTGAACAAACAGGTAAACCTACAGGTGAACAGACAGGTGAACTAACAGGTGAACTAACAGGTGAACAAACAGGTGAACCTATAGGTGAACAGACAGGTGAACTAACAGGTGAACTAACAGGTGAACTAACAGGTGACCTAACAGGTAAACCTACAGGTGAACTAACACGTGAACTGACAGGTGAACTAACAGGTGAACTGACAGGTGAACTAACAGGTAAACCTACAGGTGAACTAACAGGTGAACTGACAGGTGAACAGACAGGTGAACTAACAGGTGAACTAACAGGTGAACTAACAGGTGAACTGACAGGTGAACTAACAGGTGAACTAACAGATGAACTAACAGGTAAACCTACAGGTGAACTGACTGTACAATCCATTCATATGGTAGATACATCAACATCAATGGTTGAACTGTACTATATTGTAGCGAGATTAACACTGGCCTCCTTGTCAAGAGGTTTGGATCTCTTGGCGTAGCGGCTAAGGTGTTGGGTTGACAGTCGCTGGACCCCGGTTGAGTCCCAGTCGGGACTACCCCCTGAATTAGCTACAATAGCTATACCTGAGGGAGCGCAGTAGAGGGTTGTTGTAGGTGCTCTGAGAGCCAGCAGGACTCAAAAGCAAAGGACTCTGGGAGCGTGACGAGGACCCGGACGATGTGCTGTCCAGATATCTGCCTGCTTAGAAAGGAGGAGAGACAGGTAACAGTTAGAGACTGGGAACAGTTAGAGACTGGGAACAGTTAGAGACAGGTAACAGTTAGAGACAGGTAACAGTTAGAGACAGGTAACAGTTAGAGACAGGTAACAGTCAGAGACAGGGAACAGTCAGAGACAGGGAACAGTTAGAGACAGATAACAGTTAGAGACAGGGAACAGTTAGAGACAGGGAACAGTTAGAGACAGGTAACAGTTAGAGACAGGTAACAGTTAGAGACAGGTAACAGTTAGAGACAGATAACAGTTAGAGACAGGTAAGAGTTAGAGACAGGTAACAACTAGAGACAGGGAACAGTTAGAGACAGGGAACAGTTAGAGACAGGGAACAGTTAGAGACAGATAACAGTTAGAGACAGGTAACAGCTAGAGACAGGTAACAGTTAGAGACAGGTAACTGATAGAGACAGGTAACAGTTAGAGACAGGTAAGAGTTAGAGACAGATAACAGCTAGAGACAGGTAACAGTTAGAGACAGGGAACAGTTAGAGACAGGGAACAGTTAGAGACATATAACAGTTAGAGACAGGTAACAGCTAGAGACAGGAAACAGTTAGAGACAGGTAACTGTTAGAGACAGGTAACAGTTAGAGACAGATAACAGTTAGAGACAGGTAACAGTTAGAGACAGGTAACAGTTAGAGACAGGTAAGAGTTAGAGACAGGTAACAACTAGAGACAGGGAACAGTTAGAGACAGGGAACAGTTAGAGACAGGGAACAGTTAGAGACATATAACAGTTAGAGACAGGTAACAGCTAGAGACAGGAAACAGTTAGAGACAGGTAACTGTTAGAGACAGGTAACAGTTAGAGACAGGTAACAGTTAGAGACAGGGAACAGCTAGAGACAGGTAACAGTTAGAAACAGGGAACAGTTAGAGACAGGTAACAACTAGAGACAGGGAACAGCTAGAGACAGGGAACAGCTAGAGACAGGGAACAGTTAGAGACAGATAACAGTTAGAGACAGGTAACAGTTAGAGACAGGTAACAGTTAGAGACAGGTAACAGTTAGAGACAGGGAACAGTTAGAGACAGGTAACAGTTAGAGACAGATAACAGTTAGAGACAGATAACAGCTAGAGACAGGTAACAGTTAGAGACAGGGAACAGTTAGAGACAGATAACAGTTAGAGACAGATAACAGTTAGAGACAGGTAACAGTTAGAGACAGGGAACAGTTAGAGACAGGGAACAGCTAGAGACAGGGAACAGCTAGAGACAGGGAACAGTTAGAGACAGGGAACAGCTAGAGACAGGTAACAGTTAGAGACAGGTAACAGTTAGAGACAGGTAACAGTTAGAGACAGGTAACAGTTAGAGACAGGTAACAGAGACAGGTAACAGTTAGAGACAGGTAACAGTTAGAGACAGGGAACAGTTAGAGACAGGTAACAGCTAGAGACAGGTAACAGGGTCTTGGGATGCGAACAGGGTCTCCAGACGTTCCACCAGAGGGCAGTGTAAATAGGTGCTACTACATGATGAAAGAGGACTGACCCCTCAGTCAGTTTCCTGCCACTACAGATATCCTATTAAATTCTCCGGATGGGAGTAGAGAGCCACTGCCCCTGGACTTCATGAAGCAGTTCCTGACAAGTGTTTAGTTTAGTGAGCTTGATCTCCTCTGAGCTGTAAATAATACTCTGCATGCTGCCCTATGCTATTTATTTGTTAGCCCTGAAATCCAAAAGGAAACGGACAGGAACAGAAATTGCCTGTCTTATAGAAGGGGATGTTACCGTGCTTATATAGTTGTCTTTGATTTGGACATTACAACGCAAAACTAATGTCAGCCTTTAAGAAATGTCTACAATGTTATTCGCTTCATGAAAACATATACTTCCATTGAGATATATTTCCTTGAGATTGCAATTCACTGACCCAATGATGAAAAACTAGGCTATTCAATGACTCAGTTATGAAAAACTAGGCAATTCAATGACTCAGTTATGAAAAACTAGTCAATTCACTGACACAATGATGAAAAACTATGCAATTCACTGACACAATGATGTAAAACTAGGCAATTCACTGACACAATGCTGAAAAACTAGGCAATTCACTGACCCAATGCTGAAACACTAGGCAATTCACTGACACAATAGTGAAAAACTATGCAATTCACTGACACAATGATGTAAAACTATGCAATTCACTGACCCAATGATGAAAAACTAGGCAATTCAATGACTCAGTTATGAAAAACTAGGCAATTCACTGACACAATGCTGAAAAACTAGGCAATTCAATGACCCAATGCTGAAAAACTAGGCAATTCACTGACACAATGATGTAAAACTAGGCAATTCACTGACACAATGATGAAAAACTATGCAATTCACTGACCCAATGCTGAAAAACTATGCAATTCACTGACCCAATGCTGAAAAACTATGCAATTCACTGACACAATGATGTAAAACTAGGCAATTCAATGACTCAGTTATGAAAAACTAGGCAATTCAATGAATCAGTTGTGAAAAACTAGGCAATTCACTGACACAATGCTGAAAAACTAGGCAATTCAATGACTCAGTTATGAAAAACTATGCAATTCAATGACTCAGTTGTGAAAAACTAGAAAATTCACTGACACAATGATGTAAAACTAGGCAATTCAATGACTCAGTTATGAAAAACTAGGCAATTCAATGACTCAGTTGTGAAAAACTAGGCAATTCACTGACACAATGCTGAAAAACTAGGCAATTCAATGACTCAGTTATGAAAAACTATGCAATTCACTGACACAATGATGTAAAACTAGGCAATTCACTGACACAATGATGAAAAACTAGGCAATTCACTGACACAATGATGTAAAACTAGGCAATTCACTGACACAATGATGAAAAACTATGCAATTCACTGACCCAATGCTGAAAAACTATGCAATTCACTGACCCAATGCTGAAAAACTATGCAATTCACTGACCCAATGCTGAAAAACTATGCAATTCACTGACCCAATGCTGAAAAACTATGCAATTCACTGACCCAATGCTGAAAAACTATGCAATTCACTGACCCAATGCTGAAAAACTATGCAATTCACTGACACAATGATGTAAAACTAGGCAATTCAATGACTCAGTTATGAAAAACTAGGCAATTCAATGACTCAGTTGTGAAAAACTAGGCAATTCACTGACACAATGATGAAAAACTAGGCAATTCAATGACCCAATGCTGAAAAACTAGGCAATTCACTGACACAATGATGTAAAACTAGGCAATTCACTGACACAATGATGAAAAACTATGCAATTCACTGACCCAATGCTGAAAAATTATGCAATTCACTGACCCAATGCTGAAAAACTATGCAATTCACTGACACAATGATGTAAAACTAGGCAATTCAATGACTCAGTTATGAAAAACTAGGCAATTCAATGAATCAGTTGTGAAAAACTAGGCAATTCACTGACACAATGCTGAAAAACTAGGCAATTCAATGACTCAGTTATGAAAAACTAGGCAATTCAATGACTCAGTTGTGAAAAACTAGAAAATTCACTGACACAATGATGTAAAACTAGGCAATTCAATGACTCAGTTATGAAAAACTAGGCAATTCAATGACTCAGTTGTGAAAAACTAGGCAATTCACTGACACAATGCTGAAAAACTAGGCAATTCACTGACACAATGATGAAAAACTAGGCAATTCACTGACACAATGATGTAAAACTAGGCAATTCACTGACACAATGATGAAAAACTATGCAATTCACTGACCCAATGCTGAAAAACTATGCAATTCACTGACCCAATGCTGAAAAACTATGCAATTCACTGACACAATGATGTAAAACTAGGCAATTCAATGACTCAGTTATGAAAAACTAGGCAATTCAATGACTCAGTTGTGAAAAACTAGGCAATTCACTGACACAATGATGAAAAACTAGGCAATTCACTGACCCAATGCTGAAAAACTAGGCAATTCACTGACACAATGCTGAAAAACTAGGCAATTCACTGACCCAATGCTGAAAAACTAGGCAATTCACTGACACAATGCTGAAAAACTAGGCAATTCACTGACACAATGATGAAAAACTAGGCAATTCACTGACACAATGCTGAAAAACTATGCAATTCACTGACCCAATGCTGAAAAACTAGGCAATTCACTGACCCAATGCTGAAAAACTAGGCAATTCACTGACACAATGATGAAAAACTAGGCAATTCACTGACACAATGATGTAAAACTAGGCAATTCAATGACACAATGATGAAAAACTATGCAATTCACTGACTCAGTTATGAAAAACTAGGCAATTCACTGACACAATGATGTAAAACTAGGCAATTCACTGACACAATGACGAAAAACTATGCAATTCACTGACCCAATGCTGAAAAACTATGCAATTCACTGACCCAATGCTGAAAAACTATGCAATTCACTGACACAATGATGTAAAACTAGGCAATTCAATGACTCAGTTATGAAAAACTAGGCAATTCAATGACTCAGTTGTGAAAAACTAGGCAATTCAATGACTCAGTTGTGAAAAACTAGGCAATTCACTGACACAATGCTGAAAAACTAGGCAATTCACTGACACAATGCTGAAAAACTAGGCAATTCACTGACACAATGCTGAAAAACTAGGCAATTCACTGACACAATGCTGAAAAACTATGCAATTCACCGACACAATGCTGAAAAACTAGGCAATTCACTGACACAATGCTGAAAAACTAGGCAATTCACTGACACAATGCTGAAAAACTATGCAATTCAATGACTCAGTTATGAAAAACTAGGCAATTCAATGACTCAGTTGTGAAAAACTAGGCAATTCAATGACTCAGTTGTGAAAAACTAGGCAATTCACTGACACAATGCTGAAAAACTAGGCAATTCACTGACACAATGATGTAAAACTATGCAATTCACTGACCCAATGCTGAAAAACTATGCAATTCACTGACACAATGCTGAAAAACTAGGCAATTCACTGACACAATGATGAAAAACTATGCAATTCACTGACCCAATGATGAAAAACTAGGCAATTCAACGACTCAGTTGTGAAAAACTAGGCAATTCACTGACCCAATGCTGAAAAACTAGGCAATTCACTGACCCAATGCTGAAAAACTAGGCAATTCACTGACCCAATGCTGAAAAACTAGGCAATTCACTGACCCAATGCTGAAAAACTAGGCAATTCACTGACCCAATGCTGAAAAACTAGGCAATTCACTGACACAATGATGTAAAACTAGGCAATTCACTGACCCAATGCTGAAAAACTAGGCAATTCAATGACTCAGTTATGAAAAACTAGGCAATTCAATGACTCAGTTGTGAAAAACTAGGCAATTCACTGACACAATGATGTAAAACTAGGCAATTCACTGACCCAATGCTGAAAAACTATGCAATTCACTGACACAATGCTGAAAAACTAGGCAATTCACTGACCCAATGCTGAAAAACTAGGCAATTCACTGACCCAATGCTGAAAAACTAGGCAATTCACTGACCCAATGATGAAAAACTAGGCAATTCAATGACTCAGTTATGAAAAACTAGGCAATTCAATGACTCAGTTGTGAAAAACTAGGCAATTCAATGACTCAGTTGTGAAAAACTAGGCAATTCACTGACACAAAGCTGAAAAACTAGGCAATTCACTGACACAATGCTGAAAAACTATTCAATTCACTGACACAATGATGTAAAACTATGCAATTCACTGACCCAATGCTGAAAAACTAGGCAATTCACTGACCCAATGCTGAAAAACTAGGCAATTCACTGACACAATGATGTAAAACTATGCAATTCACTGACCCAATGCTGAAAAACTATGCAATTCACTGACACAATGCTGAAAAACTAGGCAATTCACTGACACAATGCTGAAAAACTATGCAATTCACTGACACAATGCTGAAAAACTAGGCAATTCACTGACACAATGATGAAAAACTATGCAATTCACTGACCCAATGATGAAAAACTAGGCAATTCAATGACTCAGTTGTGAAAAACTAGGCAATTCACTGACACAATGATGAAAAACTATGCAATTCACTGACACAATGATGAAAAGCTATGCAATTCACTGACCCAATGATGAAAAACTAGGCAATTCAATGACTCAGTTGTGAAAAACTAGGCAATTCACTGACACAATGATGAAAAACTATGCAATTCACTGACACAATGATGAAAAACTATGCAATTCACTGACCCAATGATGAAAAACTAGGCAATTCAATGACTCAGTTATGAAAAACTAGGCAATTCAATGACTCAGTTGTGAAAAACTAGGCAATTCACTGACCCAATGCTGAAAAACTAGGCAATTCACTGACCCAATGCTGAAAAACTAGGCAATTCACTGACCCAATGCTGAAAAACTAGGCAATTCACTGACACAATGATGTAAAACTAGGCAATTCACTGACCCAATGCTGAAAAACTAGGCAATTCAATGACTCAGTTATGAAAAACTAGGCAATTCAATGACTCAGTTGTGAAAAACTAGGCAATTCACTGACACAATGCTGAAAAACTATGCAATTCACTGACCCAATGCTGAAAAACTAGGCAATTCACTGACACAATGATGTAAAACTATGCAATTCACTGACCCAATGCTGAAAAACTATGCAATTCACTGACACAATGCTGAAAAACTAGGCAATTCACTGACACAATGCTGAAAAACTAGGCAATTCAATGACACAATGATGAAAAACTAGGCAATTCACTGACACAATGCTGAAAAACTATGCAATTCACTGACCCAATGCTGAAAAACTAGGCAATTCACTGACACAATGATGTAAAACTAGGCAATTCACTGACCCAATGCTGAAAAACTAGGCAATTCACTGACACAATGCTGAAAAACTAGGCAATTCACTGACACAATGATGAAAAACTAGGCAATTCACTGACACAATGATGTAAAACTAGGCAATTCACTGACCCAATGCTGAAAAACTATGCAATTCACTGACACAATGATGAAAAACTATGCAATTCACTGACACAATGATGTAAAACTAGGCAAAACAAGGTGACATTCTCACTTGAGATGAACCCCTAATACACAACATCAACAACAACATTTACAAATGACATACTTCTCCTAATGAAGGGGGCTTAAACCTCAATATACTTAGAATGACCAGATCTGTCAACAACCTTGAAAACCTGTGTTTCCCTTCTCTCTCCTTTTTTTAGACAGACGTTTGTGTGTGTGTGTGTGTGTGTGTGTGTGTGTGTGTGTGTGTGTGTGTGTGTGTGTGTGTGTGTGTGTGAAATAGAGGGGGGAGACAGGACATAAACAGTATTTGTGGGGGTTATACCATGTTGAAATAGAGGGGGGAGACAGGACATAAAAAGTATTTGTGGGTGTTATACCTTGTTGAAATAGAGGGGGAAGACAGGACATACCATGTGTACATGGAGGGAGGAGGGAGGTCCTACCATGCTGGATGGGAGTTGTGTTATACCATGTGGACATAGAGGGAGGTCCACTACCATGCTGGATGGGAGAGTTGTGTTATACCATGTAGACATAGAGGGAGGAGGGAGGTCCTACCATGCTGGATGGGAGAGTTGTGTTATACCATGTGGACATAGAGGGAGGTCCTACCATGCTGGATGGGAGAGTTGCGTGTCGACCCAGTACTACTGCTGGATCCATACTTCTCCAAAAGCTCTGAAAACTCTCTCCTGTAAGAAACCAAAGGGGTAAATAATTACACATCCCCAACAACAAGTTAGAACCGAACTATAACACTGTACTCACAGCCACACAGCCACACGGCCACACAGCCACACAGCCACACAGTTCACTGAAACGACAACCTTATATTAGTCTATCTATCACACCCACTATCTCACACCACAAAGAACCCCAAATCATATCACACCCACTATCTCACACCACAAAGAACCCCAAATCATATCACACCCACTATCTCACACCCCACAGAACCCCAAATCATATCACACCCACTATCTCACACCACAAAGAACCCCAAATCATATCACACCCACTATCTCACACCACAAAGAACCCCAAATCATATCACACCCACTATCTCACACCCCACAGAACCCCAAACCATATCACACCCACTATCTCACACCCCACAGAACCCCAAATCATATCACACCCACTATCTCACACCCCAAAGAACCCCAAATATATCACACCCACTATCTCACACCCCAAAGAACCCCCAAATCATATCATACCCACTATCTCACACCACAAAGAACCCCAAATCATATCACACCCACTACCTCACACCCCAAATAACCCCAAATCATATCACACCCACTACCTCACACCACAAAGAACCCCAAATATATCACACCCACTATCTCACACCACAAAGAACCCCAAATATATCACACCCACTATCTCACACCACAAAGAACCCCAAATCATATCACACCCACTATCTCACACCCCACAGAACCCCAAATCATATCACATCCACTACCTCACACCCCACAGAACCCCAAATCATATCACACCCACTACCTCACACCCCAGAGAACCCCAAATCATATCACACCCACTATCTCACACCCCAAAGAACCCCAAATCATATCACACCCACTACCTCACACCCCACAGAACCCCAAATCATATCACACCCACTATCTCACACCACAAAGAACCCCAAATATATCACACCCACTATCTCACACCACAAAGAACCCCAAATCATATCACACCCACTATCTCACACCCCACAGAACCCCAAACCATATCACACCCACTATCTCACACCCCAAAGAACCCCAAATATATCACACCCACTATCTCACACCCCAAAGAACCCCCAAATCATATCATACCCACTATCTCACACCACAAAGAACCCCAAATCATATCACACCCACTACCTCACACCCCACAGAACCCCAAATCATATCACACCCACTATCTCACACCCCACAGAACCCCAAATCATATCACACCCACTACCTCACACCCCACAGAACCCCAAATCATATCACATCCACTACCTCACACCCCACAGAACCCCAAATCATATCATACCCACTACCTCACACCCCACAGAACCCCAAATCATATCACACCCACTACCTCACACCCCACAGAACCCCAAATCATATCACACCCACTACCTCACACCCCAAAGAACCCCAAATCATATCACACCCACTATCTCACACCCCACAGAACCCCAAATCATATCATACCCACTACCTCACACCCCACAGAACCCCAAATCATATCACACCCACTACCTCACACCCCACAGAACCCCAAATCATATCACACCCACTATCTCACACCCCACAGAACCCCAAATCATATCACACCCACTATCTCACACCACAAAGAATCCCAAATCATATCACACCCACTACCTCACACCCCACAGAACCCCTAAATGACCCTTCCAGATAAAGCTGAATATATAGATATATAAATATATAGAATATCAACAGCTACAGTATAAGGGTGAAAGTGTGTTTTTTAAGTAAAGGTGTTGCTGTGTAGCTCCCCTGCTGAATACACACTATCACCCACTAATCCCATTGTTGTTGGCTCTAGAATGGAGGCTTAATACACTGAGAGAGAGAGAGAGAGAGAGAGAGAGAGAGAGAGAGAGAGAGAGAAAGAGTAGGGAGAGAGAGAGAGAGAGAAAGAGAGAGAAAGAGGGGGAGCGAGAGAGAGAGAGAAAGAGAGAGAAAGAGGGGGAGAGAGAGAGAGAGAAAGAGAGAGAGACAGAGAGAGAGAGAGAGAGAGGGAGAGAGAGATAGAGGGGGAGGGAGAGAGAGAAAGAGGGGGGAGAGAGAGAGAGAGAGAGAGAGGGAGTGGTGGATAGAGAGAGAGAGAGGGAGAGGGAGAGAGTGGGGGATAGAGAGAGAGAGAGAGAGCGAGAGAGAGAACATTTCCTGGTATTCCCTCAGTGTCATTGTTATGATCTTAAAAATAAATTGGATTGTGGACGGATTTACGTGACCAGGTACATCCACTGAATGATCCCTTAATCAAATCTGAGGTATTCTTGGAATGACGGGCACTGCTTGGTATAATATGCTTTTTTCTGTAACAACTGTAGAGGAAAGGTGGTTTTTCGTCTCACTTTCGTCTCACTTTTAAGGGGTCGGTGGTAAGGGGTCGGGGGTAAGGGGTCGGTGGTAAGGGGTCGGGGGTAAGGGGTCGGTGGTAAGGGGTCGGGGGTAAGGGGTCGGTGGTAAGGGGTCGGTGGTAAGGGGTCGGGGCTAAAGTCTATTTCTTGAACTGCATTGTTGATTAATCGCTTGTAAGTAAGCATGTCACGGTAAGGTCTACAGTCCACCTGTTGTATTCTGCGCATGTGACAAATAACATTTAATTTGTTTTGATTTGACTGTCAGTTATGGGTGAGCAGTATCTTTCCTGTTGCCTGGCGACTCCAACTGAATTCTTCCTCTATGTTCGCTACGTACTCAGTCTGAGACCGGCCATGATTGAAGTCATTTGTGGTGATGTCAAAATGAGGGGTGTTGTACAAAACAAACCAATCAGAGTATTAAAGCCAATGAAGAATTTTAACAACGCCACTTCACCCACATTTGTTCTGGCCATCGGTTTCTGGGACCAATCAGAACGGTTAGAATGTGTTTGCGTTCTAGAACTCATAGGGGAGGTTCTCAGATCCAGACTCATTTGGAGAAGACCCCCAGACAGGAAGGATGTCCCCTTTCTGACCACAGACAGGAAGGATGTCCCCTCTCTGACCCCAGACAGGAAGGATATCCCCTCTCTGACCCCAGACAGGAAGGATGTCCCCTCTCTGACCCCAGACAGGAAGGATGTCCTCTCTCCGACCCCAGACAGGAAGGATGTCCGCTCTCTGAACCCTCTCTGTGGGTGTGTGCTGTGTGTGTGTGTGTGTGTGTGTGTGGGGGGGGGGGGGGGGGGGGGATATTTAACCTCACTGCAAGGGAATGTCCAGTCTGAATCTCTGGTATATTT
Organism: Oncorhynchus mykiss; assembly: GCF_013265735.2. Lineage (NCBI taxonomy): Eukaryota > Metazoa > Chordata > Actinopteri > Salmoniformes > Salmonidae > Oncorhynchus > Oncorhynchus mykiss. The sequence goes on from NC_048577.1 coordinate 69,603,934, forward strand.
AACCTCACTGCAGGGGAATGTCCAGTCTGAATCTCTGGTATATTTAACCTCACTGCAGGGGAATGTCCAGTCTGAATCTCTGGTATATTTAACCTCACTGCAGGGGAATGTCCAGTCTGAATCTCTGGTATATTTAACCTCACTGCAGGGGAATGTCCAGTCTGAATCTCTGGTATATTTAACCTCACTGCAGGGGAATGTCCAGTCTGAATCTCTGGTATATTTAACCTCACTGCAGGGGAAAGTCCAGTCTGAATCTCTGGTATATTTAACCTCACTGCAGGGGAATGTCCAGTCTGAATCTCTGGTATATTTAACCTCACTGCAGGGGAATGTCCAGTCTGAATCTCTGGTATATTTAACCTCACTGCAGGGGAATGTCCAGTCTGAATCTCTGGTATATTTAACCTCACTGCAGGGGAATGTCCAGTCTGAATCTCTGGTATATTTAACCTCACTGCAGGGGAATGTCCAGTCTGAATCTCTGGTATATTTAACCTCACTGCAGGGGAATGTCCAGTCTGGATCTCTGGTATATTTAACCTCACTGCAGGGGAATGTCCAGTCTGAATCTCTGGTATATTTAACCTCACTGCAGGGGAATGTCCAGTCTGAATCTCTGGTATATTTAACCTCACTGCAGGGGAATGTCCAGTCTGAATCTCAGGTATATTTAACCTCACTGCAGGGGAATGTCCAGTCTGAATCTCTGGTATATTTAACCTCACTGCAGGGGAATGTCCAGTCTGAATCTCTGGTATATTTAACCTCACTGCAGGGGAATGTCCAGTCTGAATCTCTGGTATATTTAACCTCACTGCAGGGGAATGTCCAGTCTGAATCTCTGGTATATTTAACCTCACTGCAGGGGAATGTCCAGTCTGAATCTCTGGTATATTTAACCTCACTGCAGGGGAATGTCCAGTCTGAATCTCTGGTATATTTAACCTCACTGCAGGGGAAAGTCCAGTCTGAATCTCTGGTATATTTAACCTCACTGCAGGGGAATGTCCAGTCTGAATCTCAGGTATATTTAATCTCACTGCAGGGGAATGTCCAGTCTGAATCTCTGGTATATTTAACCTCACTGCAGGGGAATGTCCAGTCTGAATCTCTGGTATATTTCACCTCACTGCAGAGGAATGTCCAGTCTGAATCTCTGGTATATTTAACCTCACTGCAGGGGAATGTCCAGTCTGAATTTCTGGTATATTTAACCTCACTGCAGGGGACTGTCCAGTGTCTTCCTTCATATCACCATCAGGATGGGCTGCTGGGACAGACGGATTAACAACCTCGGAGGTCACATAGGGTCACGTGGTGATCTGATGTCACTAGCGGGACTGACTGGTGGTTAAGGTGGCTAACACCAAAGACACCATCTCTAGCAGTCTGGAGTCTCACTAATGGGAATGAAGAACTAGAGCCATTGAGTTACTGTAAATAAATATCAATTTGGGGGTTTTAAATGTTGGGTCTATATTTAGTCTACATTTAGTTATATTGTAAGTGTTCATTTCAACAGGATTCCCTGCTTAAATAGAGGTTGGTTCTAGCTTCATGGTTAGTTATATTGTAAGGTGTTCATTTCAACAGGATTCCCTGGTTAAATAGAGGTTGGTTCTAGCTTCATGGTTAGTTATATTGTAAGTGTTCATTTCAACAGGATTCCCTGGTTAAATAGAGGTTGGTTCTAGCTTCATATTCCCTTTCTATTTCTGACCCCCTCTCATCACAGATCAATGGTACTAAGACTTTAACAGCCAGGTTAATATTACTGCGCAGTGGACCCAAATAGCATGGAGGAGATACAGAACGAGGGAGAATAGGGGGAAAGAATTAGAGAGAGGGAGAGGGGGATTAGAGCGAGAGAGATGAAGAGAGGAAGGAACAGAAATGGAAAGGCATAATCCCTCCATCCTCTCCTCTCCTTTCCCCTCCTGTCTCCTCCTCTCCTCTCCTTTCCCCTCCTGTCTCCTCCTCTCCTCCTCTCCATCCCTCCTGTCTTGGCCTGTGTGCTGAGCTCTGAGCTCTGAATGTTGGTTAAGGCACAGAACACAGATTATAGAACGATGTGAGAAGCACAGGCTCATCTCATGAGCCTCCTTTCCTGCCAATAGCCTGCTTTCCTGCCTGTAGCCTGCTTTCCTGCCTGTAGCCTGATTTCCTGTCTGTAGCCTACTTTCCTGCCTGTAGCCTGCTTTCCTGTCTGTAGCCTGCTTTCCTGCCTGTAGCCTGCTTTCCTGTCTGTAGCCTGCTTTCCCGCCTGTAGCCTGCTTTCCTGTCTGTAGCCTGCTTTCCTGCCTGTAGAATGTAGCCTGCTTTCCTGTCTGTAGCCTGCTTTCCCGCCTGTAGCCTGCTTTCCTGTCTGTAGCCTGCTTTCCTGCCTCTCCTGCCTGTAGCTTTCCTGCCTATAGCCTGTAGCCTGCTTTCCTACCTGTAGCCTGTAGCCTGATTTCCCGCATGTAGCCTGCTTTCCTGTCTGTAGCCTGCTTTCCTGCCTGTAGCCTGCTTTCCTGTCTGTAGCCTGCTTTCCTGTCTGTAGCCTGCTTTCCTGCCTGTAGCCTGCTTTCCTGTCTGTAGTCCGCTTTCCTGCATGTAGTCCGCTTTCCCGCCTGTAGCCTGCTTTCCTGTCTGTTTCCTGCTTTCCTGCCTGTATCCTGCTTTCCTGCCAGTAGCCTGCTTTCCTGCCTGTAGCCTGCTTTCTTACCTGTAGCCTGTAGCCTGATTTCCTGCCAGTAGCCTGCTTTCCTGCCAGTAGCCTGCTTTCCTGCCTGTAGCCTGCTTTCCTGAATGTAACCTGCTTTCCTGTCTGTATCCTGATTTCCTGCCTGTAGCCTGATTTCCTGCCAGTAGCCTGCTTTCCTGCCTGTAGCCTGCTTTCCTGAATGTAACCTGCTTTCCTGTCTGTGGCCTAATTTCCTGCCTGTATCCTGATTTTCTGCCTGTAGCCTGCTTTTCTGCATGTAGTCCGCTTTCCTGCCTGTAGCCTGCTTTCCTGTCTGTAGCCTGCTTTCCTGCCTGTAACCTGATTTCCTGCCAGTAGCCTGCGTTCCTGCCTGTAGCCTGCTTTCCTGCCTGTAGCCTGCTTTCCCACCTGTAGCCAGTAGCATGCTTCACTGTATGTAACCTTCTTTCCTGCCTGTAGCCTGATTTCCTGCCAGTAGCCTGCGTTCCTGCCTGTAGCCTGCTTTCCTGCCTGTAGCCTGCTTTCCCACCTGTAGCCAGTAGCATGCCTCACTGTATGTAACCTTCTTTCCTGCCCGTAGCCTGCTTTCCTGCCTGTAGCCTGCTTTTCTGTCTGTAGCCTGCAGCTTTCCTGCCTGTAGCCTGCCTCTCCTGCCTGTAGCTTGAACACTCTGTAGCCTGTATAGCCTGCCTAATTGTGTGTGTGTGTGTGTGTGGGTGTGTGTGTGCGTGTGCGTGTGTGTGCGTGTGTGTGCGTGTGTGCGTGCGTGCGTGCGTGTGCGTGTGTGTGTGTGTGCGTGCGTGACAGCTAGTGTGACCTGGTTTCATGCTGACTCACAATGTCAAAACTGACCACCCGGTCGGCTGTTGCTATGGCATCGTGGTTAGATTAGCAACCTGGCTAAATGTTAAATGCTAAAAACAATAGGCTACCAGATGGCAGAATATGATGAGTGGGGGATGCAGGTTCTTTCTCTCTGTTAATGTTTTGACAGATATAACCTTCCACGGGCTGTTTAGAGCAAATCAAGACTTCATCACGTAGTAAAAGTTAGATTTGACTGTGTTTGCTGTGTGATGTGGTTCCCTCCCTTCCCTGACTTTCAAATCAAATCAAATGTTACTGGTTAAATACACATATTTTGCAGATGCTTATGTTTCTAGGGATAACAGTGCAGCAATACCGAGCATTACCAAACAATACACACAAATCCTTAAAACATTTAAAGAACGTAGAGCTCTTTGTCGAGGCACAGATCTGGAGCATTGAAGGTCCCCAAGAACACAGTCGCCTCCATCATTTGGAACCACTCTAAGACTCTTCCTAGAGCTGGCCGCCGGACCAAACTGAGCAATCTAGGGACAAGGGCCTTGGTCAGGGAGGTGACCAAGAACCCAATGGTCACTCTGGCAGAGCTCCAGAGTTCCTCTGAGGAGATGGGATAACCTTCCAGAAGGACAACCATCTCTGCAGCACTCCACCAATCAGGCCTTTATGTTAGAGTGGCCAGATGGAAGCCGCTCCTCAGTGAAAGGCACATGACAGCCCGCTTGGAGTTTGCCAAAAGGCACCTAAAGGACTGTCAGACCTTGAGAAACAAGATTCTCTGGTCTGATGAAACCAAGTTTGAACTCTTTGGTCTGAATGCCAACCGTCACATCTGGAGGAAACCTGGCACCATCCCTACGGTGAAGCATGGTGGTGGCAGCATCATGTCTGGAGGACACCTGGCACCATCCCTACGGTGAAGCATGGTGGTGGCAGCATCATGTCTGGAGGACACCTGGCACCATCCCTACAGTGAAGCATGGTGGTGGCAGCATCATACTGTGGGACAGCATCATGCTGTGGGGATGTTTTTCAGCGGCATGGACTGGGAGAATAGTCAGGATCAAGGGAAAGATGAACGGAGCAAAGATCCTTGATGAAAACCTGATTTCTGCTATCTCCTGAAGTCCACAATCTGCTCCTTTTGTTTTGTTAACGTTGAAGGAAAGGTTATTTTCCTGGCACCACTTCACCAGGGCCCTCCCCTCCTCGCTGTAGGCTGTCTCATCATTGTTCGTAATCAGGCCTACTACTGTTGTGTTGTCTGCAAACCTGATGATTGAGTTGGAGACGTGCGTGGCCACGCAGTCATGTGTGAACAGGGAGTACAGGAGGGGGCTGAGCACGCACCCTTGTGGGGCCCTCGTGCTGAGGATCAGCGTAGCAAGTTCACAGGTTCATCAGTTTGGATTAACAGTCTGTACTAAATGTCTTTCCATTCATCCTGTTGTTGCTGCCCGGGGTGGAGAGAAAGGTAGGAAGAAGAAGAAGTGCCTGAGGCGGAGCGAGGGCATCCCAGCCCAAAAACCCTTCCCAAAATGTCCCCCATGCCACTGCCAGGGTTATTCATAGCCAAAGAAACGCTCAGCGCCTTGCCAACCTTCTGGTTTATCAACTAAATCATTCATTTTTACTTTGAATAATTAAAAAAAATGGCATCTTTTTAATAATCAACATTTTTGAGAGGAGGAGGACGAGAAGGAGGAGGAGTAGGAGGAGGAGAGGGAGGAAGAGGAGGAGGACAGGCAGGCCAAGTTGAGAGATAAAGGACATTCAGGGATACAGATGGACATGGAGCACGATTGGAGTTCCAAACCGACAAAAAACACCTGATAGCTGACATTCAGACTTCAGACACAAATGCGGATAACAGACCCTCAACATCAGCGACCCAATTTGTGTTGACGCTAAAGTTGTGATTAAGTGTATTGACACTAAGCCTACAGAATGTGGCCAATGATACGTGGTCGTGTGCATCTCATATCTAGACGCGGTGCTCAGGGCCTACCTGGCTTCCTCGTCTCTGGCGATCAGAAGGCGCATTTGGTTGCTCGAGGACGCTGATCTCAGAACGTCTACTGCTCTGTTATAAAACAATAACAGAAAAACAAAAAAGTTAATGTCTTGACGACATCAACACAAATTTCACTGGTCTTTTTGGTATTTTTCCAATGAAGAGAGAGTTTTTTTTTTTTTATTGTTGAACCTACCTTTCACTGGTGACCCCTAGTAAACTCTCCCCATTCACCTCCAAGATCTGGTCTCCCGCCTGAAGGTGTCCTGGTGAGGTGAGAGGTCAACACAAGGTCACAGGTCAAACAGTGATGTCATCAAGGTGAGGATGTATTAATCACATCATATGATGTCATCAGAATATGAAGTATAAGAGAGGTTGGTTCAGTGAAAATCCTGCTTGTACGATGAGTAACCTTGCCTCAGTCAAGAGTCCCGAAAACTTGTTTTTGGCTCCCCAAACTATAGCTCAGCGGGCTAATGGTCTTGTGGCGGGCAGACGACCCAGAGTTCAGGGGGCACCTTTTACCTGGAATATCTAAGCATAACAAACCAGGGCCTGTGTTCACAAAGCCTCTCAGACTGGGAGAGCTCATCTAGGATCTGGTATCCACCTGTCTTATTCAATATTATCTAATAGGCAAAACTGATCCTAGATTAGCACTCCTAATCTGAGAGGCTTTGTGAATAGGGCCCAGGTATTTTAAATCTGATATAAATTACAGGAGCCCTATTGGCTGGTATCGTGACAACACTAATCACGTCTCTACCAAACAAGGGAAAGTAAGAAGAGCACTTAAGGGGAGTATACAATCTGTAGACGGCATAGACTAAGAGTAAACAAAGAGATGAAAACTATTGAGAGGGCCCTTCCTGGACCTTCCTTGACCGCTGAAGGAGACTTGTTAATCAGTGATATGTCTCTATCTCTTTATCCCACCAGAACTGACCTCAGAACAGTTAATCAGTGATATGTCTCTATCTCTTTATCCCACCAGAACTGACCTCAGAACAAACAGTTCATCAGTGATACCATCCTGAGAGATGAGATGTCACCACAACCACTTCTCCTGTCACTCACTGGTTCATGAGCTCAACCTAGGATGCATCTGAAATGGCACCCTATTTCCTATATATAGTGCACTACTTTGACCAAAGCCCTCCAAGTGCCCTTGTCCAAAGTAGTTCACTACATAGTGAATAGGGTACCAAATCAGACACAACCCTAGAGGAGATTGTTTGGAAGTGGAGTAATTTAACGACTCTATATGATAAACACATTACTATCTCTTCCTCGGGGATAACCTTATTGGGATTGTGTCTAGCTAGGGCCTTTCTCTTTGGACCAGGCGATCTATGTTCGCAACCCACTAGAGACCTGGTCCTTCTCCCTCAGTTCATTACGATATGATATAACCAATCTGAGATCCCGACCCACTAGAGACCTGGTCCTTCTCCCTCAGTTCATTGCGATATGATATAACCAATCTGGGATCCCAACCCACTAGAGACCTGGTCCTTCTCCCTCAGTTCATTACGATATGATATAACCAATCTGGGATCCCGACCCACTAGAGACATGGTCCTTCTCCCTCAGTTCATTACGATATGATATAACCAATCTGGGATCCCGACCCACTAGAGACCTTGTCCTTCTCCCTCAGTTCATTACGATATGATATAACCAATCTGGGATCACGACCCACTAGAGACCTGGTCCTTCTCCCTCAGTTCATTACGATATGATATAACCAATCTGGGATCACGACCCACTAGAGACCTTGTCCTTCTCCCTCAGTTCATTACAATATGATATAACCAATCTGGGATCCCGTCCCACTAGAGACCTGGTCCTTCTCCCTCAGTTCATTACGATATGATATAACCAATCTGGGATCACGACCCAGTAGAGACCTGGTCCTTCTCCCTCAGTTCATTACGATATGATATAACCAATCTGGGATCACGACCCAGTAGAGACCTGGTCCTTCTCCCTCAGTTCATTACAATATGATATAACACAGAGTTGTGCAAACTGTACATCATAGCAATTGCAGTTAGTTCCATTCACTACAGTAGGGCTAGTAACAATGGTACATTTGATTAATTTAGTCAATTTCTGGAGCCCAAAAGGGACAAGTTACATAAGTCACTGGTCTAAAAGACTTGATGAGTTTATCTGATATGATCTGTAGCAGAGAGCATGTTCTACATAACTTATTTTAAATAACCATGTTTTAACAGTCCAAATACCCAGACTTAGTAGGTCTTCTGGGTAGAAGAAAATACAATGTTTTATAGTGCGAGGACTTTTTTTGAAAAATGAGTTTGCTTTAAATGCTAGGATGTCATACTCATTTCGACTTTTCATCTGGTAGAATTCACTGCACCACTATTCAAGAAGATATTCGTTTTTCGAGATGCACTTGTGTCTGACAACAGCTGATAACAGATCTGTACTCATATAGACACTCTATACTGATACTGTAGTAAGTCTCCATAGTAACAGAGTCTGTACTCATATAGACCTCTATACTGACACTGTAGTAAGCCTCCATAGTAACAGTCTGTACGCATATAGACCTCTATACTGACACTGTAGTAAGTCTCCATAGTAACAGTCTGTACTCATATAGACCTCTATACTGACACTGTAGTAAGTCTCCATAGTAACAGTCTGTACTCATATAGACCTCTATACTGACACTGGTGTAAGTCTCCATAGCAACAAAGTCTGTACTCATATAGATCTCTATACTGACACTGTAGTAAGTCTTCATAGTAACAGAGTCTGTACTCATATACACCTCTATACTGACACTGTAGTAAGTCTCCATGGTAACAGAGTCTGTACTCACATAGACCTCTATCTATACTGACACTGTAGTAAGTTTCCATGGTAACAGAGGAAGACAGGAAGAGATCGAGACAGACCTGTTTAATCCTACCCTTCAGAGGTATTAACACTGATAGTACTACGCACTGGGATGATGCTGGACACACACACACACACACGCACACACACACACACACACACACGCACACGCACACGCACACACACACGAGCCACTTACACCACAGCCTGTACGTATACATTAAAGTAGTAGTTAGCTGTATTTCCTGAGGGCTATAGGTAGTAGTTAGCTGTATTTCCTGAGGGCTATAGGTAGTAGTTAGCTGTATTTCCTGAGGGCTATAAGTAGTTAGCTGTATTTCCTGAGGACTATAGGTAGTAGTTAGCTGTATTTCCTGAGGGCTATAGGTAATAGTTAGCTGTATTTCCTGAGGGCTATAGGTAGTAGTTAGCTGTATTTCCTGAGGGCTATAGGTAGTAGTTAGCTGTATTTCCTGAGGGCTATAGGTAATAGTTAGCTGTATTTCCTGAGGGCTATAGGTAATAGTTAGCTGTATTTCCTGAGAGCTATAGGTAATAGTTAGCTGTATTTCCTGAGAGCTATAGGTAGTAGTTAGCTGTATTTCCTGAGGGCTATAGGTAGTAGTTAGCTGTATTTCCTGAGGGCTATAGGTAGTAGTTAGCTGTATTTCCTGAGGGCTATAGGTAATAGTTAGCTGTATTTCCTGAGGGCTATAGGTAGTAGTTAGCTGTATTTCCTGAGGGCTATAGGTAATAGTTAGCTGTATTTCCTGAGGGCTATAGGTAATAGTTAGCTGTATTTCCTGAGAGCTATAGGTAATAGTTAGCTGTATTTCCTGAGAGCTATAGGTAGTAGTTAGCTGTATTTCCTGAGGGCTATAGGTAGTAGTTAGCTGTATTTCCTGAGGGCTATAGGTAGTAGTTAGCTGTATTTCCTGAGGGCTATAGGTAATAGTTAGCTGTATTTCCTGAGAGCTATAGGTAATAGTTAGCTGTATTTCCTGAGGGCTATAGGTAATAGTTAGCTGTATTTCCTGAGGGCTATAGATAGTAGTTAGCTGTATTTCCTGAGAGCTATAGGTAATAGTTAGCTGTATTTCCTGAGAGCTATAGGTAGTAGTTAGCTGTATTTCCTGAGGGCTATAGGTAATAGTTAGCTGTATTTCCTGAGGGCTATAGGTAGTAGTTAGCTGTATTTCCTGAGAGCTATAGGTAATAGTTAGCTGTATTTCCTGAGGGCTATAGGTAGTAGTTAGCTGTATTTCCTGAGGGCTATAGGTAATAGTTAGCTGTATTTCCTGAGGGCTATAAGTAGTTAGCTGTATTTCCTGAGGGCTATATGAGTTAATCGAGCAATTAGAAGCTCAACTCACTCTGCCTAGATATGTTGTCCACTACTAGATCTTCCTTGGTTTCAATTGGTTTTATTGTGATAGAAAATGTATCTGCTGGAAGCGCTTGTTGCTGTTTCCCGAAGCCCCTGCGCTCTGCCTAAGAAAACAGCTATCTTCATCATCTTCCTTTTCCGCCATATTGCTTTCCCCTATCCAGTCCTGTCAGATCTTCAATAGGGAGCGAACGAGGACAGGAAGAAAGACAAACTTCTGGAATGAAACATGGCCCAAGGTTGTGACCTCAGTAACCCTTCCTTCCGATGAATAATAGTTTATTCTAGGAACTCTCTGTTCCAGTGAAACCACTTCACTCCAAACCCCATGTGTCCCAAATGGCACTGTATTCCCAATTTAGTGCACTACTTTTACCCACAGAGCACATAGGCTTCTGGTCAAAAGTAGTGCACTAAATATGGAATAGGGTGCCATTTGGGATGCAAACCCTTTCTGACTTCTGAGTCTGATGGATTTTCCCAGGCCTTCATTCACAATAATGAGATTGCTCTTCTTTGGTCATTAGTGCGAAAGCTGTCCCAAATCACAGGGATCAAAGCAATTTAATCACACCATGTTTGGGTTGGAGCAGAGGCAGATTTCCCAGTAGTTATCTGTGTCCCAAACGGGACCTTATTCCCTACATAGTGCACTGCTTTTGTCCAGAGCCCTAAAGTAGTGCACTATGTAGGGAATAGGGTGCCATCTCTGGTCTAAAGTAGTGCACTATGTAGGGAATAGGGTGCCAGCTCTGGTCTAAAGTAGTGCACTATGTAGGGAATAGGGTGCCATTTGAGATGCAGTACTTATCAGCGACTGTTGCTGCCCTTTTCTGCAATCCTTCATTTCAGGGACCAAGTAGAGAAACCACATCCAAAACACACAGACCAGAGCGGCCTGTCGATTAGTGGACTGAAACACAGACCAGAGTGGCCTGTCGGTTAGGGGACTGAAATACAGACCAGAGTGGCCTGTCAGTTAGTGGACTGAAACACAGACCAGAGTGGCCTGTCGGTTAGGGGACTGAAACACAGACCAGAGCGGCCTGTCGGTTAGTGGACTGAAATACAGACCAGAGCGGCCTGTCGATTAGTGGACTGAAATACAGACCAGAGTGGCCTGTCAGTTAGTGGACTGAAACACAGACCAGAGTGGCCTGTCGGTTAGGGGACTGAAACACAGACCAGAGCGGCCTGTCGGTTAGTGGACTGAAATACAGACCAGAGCGGCCTGTCGATTAGTGGACTGAAATACAGACCAGAGTGGCCTGTCGATTAGTGGACTGAAACACAGACCAGAGTGGCCTGTCGATTAGTGGACTGAAACACAGACCAGAGTGGCCTGTCGATTAGGGGACTGAAACACAGACCAGAGTGGCCTGTCGGTTAGTGGACTGAAACACAGACCAGAGTGGCCTGTCGATTAGTGGACTGAAATACAGACCAGAGTGGCCTGTCGATTAGTGGACTGAAACACAGACCAGAGTGGCCTGTCGATTAGTGGACTGAAATACAGACCAGAGTGGCCTGTCGATTAGTGGACTGAAACACAGACCAGAGTGGCCTGTCGATTAGTGGACTGAAACACAGACCAGAGTGGCCTGTCGATTAGGGGACTGAAACACAGACCAGAGTGGCCTGTCGGTTAGTGGACTGAAACACAGACCAGAGTGGCCTGTCGATTAGTGGACTGAAATACAGACCAGAGTGGCCTGTCGGTTAGTGGACTGAAACACAGACCAGAGTGGCCTGTCAGTTAGTGGACTGAAACACAGACCAGAGCCACAGACCAGAGCGGCCTGTCAGTTAGTGGACTGAAACACAGACCAGAGTGGCCTGTTGATTAGTGGACTGAAACACAGACCAGAGTGGCCTGTCGGTTAGTGGACTGAAACACAGACCAGAGTGGCCTGTCGATTAGTGGACTGAAACACAGACCAGAGCCACAGACCAGAGCGGCCTGTCGGTTAGTGGACTGAAACACAGACCAGAGCCACAGACCAGAGTGGCCTGTCGGTTGGTGGACTGAAACACAGACCAGAGCAGCCTGTCGGTTGGTGGACTGAAACACAGACCAGAGTGGCCTGTCAGTTAGCAGACTGAAACACAGACCAGAGCCACAGACCCGAGTGGCCTGTCAGTTAGTGGACTGAAACACAGACCAGAGCGGCCTGTCGATTAGTGGACTGAAACACAGACCAGAGTGGCCTGTCAGTTAGTGGACTGAAACACAGACCAGAGCCACAGACCCGAGTGGCCTGTCAGTTAGTGGACTGAAACACAGACCAGAGTGGCCTGTCAGTTAGTGGACTGAAACACAGACCAGAGTGGCCTGTCAGTTAGTGGACTGAAACACAGACCAGAGCCACAGACCAGAGCGGCCTGTCAGTTAGTGGACTGAAACACAGACCAGAGTGGCCTGTCAGTTAGTGGACTGAAACACAGACCAGAGTGGCCTGTCAGTTAGTGGACTGAAACACAGACCAGAGTGTCCTGTCGGTTAGTGGACTGAAACACAGACCAGAGCCACAGACCAGAGTGGCCTGTCAGTTAGTGGACTGATACACAGACCATAGTGGCCTGTCAGTTAGTGGACTGATACACAGACCAGAGTGGCCTGTCAGTTAGTGGACTGAAACACAGACCAGAGTGGCCTGTCAGTTAGTGGACTGAAACACAGACCAGAGCCACAGACCAGAGTGGCCTGTCAGTTAGTGGACTGAAACACAGACCAGAGTGGCCTGTCAGTTAGTGGACTGAAACACAGACCAGAGCCACAGACCAGAGTGGCCTGTTGGTTAGTGGACTGATACACAGACCAGAGCCACAGACCAGAGTGGCCTGTCGATTAGTGGACTGAAACACAGACCAGAGCCACAGACCAGAGAAGCCTGTCGGTTTCGGTTAGGGGACTGAAACACAGACCAATGATAAACAGTGATTTATAATGGAGGGATACTTCTACTGTCTGAATGATAAACAGTGATTTATAATGGAGGGACACTTCCACTGTCTGAATGATAAACAGTGATTTATAATGGAGGGACACTTCCACTGTCTGAATGATAAACAGTGATTTATAATGGAGGGATACTTCTACTGTCTGAATGATAAACAGTGATTTATAATGGAGGGATACTTCTACTGTCTCAATGATAAACAGTGATTTATAATGGAGGGACACTTCTACTGTCTGAATGATAAACAGTGATTTATAATGGAGGGATACTTCTACTGTCTGAATGATAAACAGTGATTTATAATGGAGGGATACTTCCACTGTCTGAATGATAAACAGTGATTTATAATGGAGGGATACTTCTACTGTCTGAATGATAAACAGTGATTTATAATGGAGGGATACTTCCACTGTCTGAATGATAAACAGTGATTTATAATGGAGGGATACTTCTACTGTCTCAATGATAAACAGTGATTTATAATGGAGGGACACTTCTACTGTCTCAATGATAAACAGTGATTTATAATGGAGGGACACTTCCACTGTCTGAATGAAAAACAGTGATTTATAATGGAGGGATACTTCCACTGTCTGAATGATAAACAGTGATTTATAATGGAGGGATACTTCCACTGTCTGAATGATAAACAGTGATTTATAATGGAGGGACACTTCTACTGTCTCAATGATAAACAGTGATTTATAATGGAGGGACACTTCTACTGTCTCAATGATAAACAGTGATTTATAATGGAGGGACACTTCTACTGTCTCAATGATAAACAGTGATTTATAATGGAGGGACACTTCTACTGTCTGAATGATAAACAGTGATTTATAATGGAGGGATACTTCCACTGTTTGAATGATAAACAGTGATTTATAATGGAGGGATACTTCCACTGTTTGAATGATAAACAGTGATTTATAATGGAGGGATACTTCCACTGTTTGAATGATAAACAGTGATTTATAATGGAGGGACACTTCTACTGTCTGAATGATAAACAGTGATTTATAATGGAGGGACACTTCTACTGTCTGAATGATAAACAGTGATTTATAATGGAGGGACACTTCTACTGTCTGAATGATAAACAGTGATTTATAATGGAGGGACACTTCTACTGTCTGAATGATAAACAGTGATTTATAATGGAGGGACACTTCTACTGTCTCAATGATAAACAGTGATTTATAATGGAGGGACACTTCTACTGTCTGAATGATAAACAGTGATTTATAATGGAGGGATACTTCTACTGTCTGAATGATAAACAGTGATTTATAATGGAGGGATACTTCCACTGTCTGAATGATAAACAGTGATTTATAATGGAGGGACACTTCTACTGTCTCAATGATAAACAGTGATTTATAATGGAGGGACACTTCTACTGTCTGAATGATAAACAGTGATTTATAATGGAGGGACACTTCTACTGTCTCAATGATAAACAGTGATTTATAATGGAGGGACACTTCTACTGTCTGAATGATAAACAGTGATTTATAATGGAGGGACACTTCTACTGTCTGAATGATAAACAGTGATTTATAATGGAGGGACACTTCCACTGTCTGAATGATAAACAGTGATTTATAATGGAGGGACACTTCTACTGTCTCAATGATAAACAGTGATTTATAATGGAGGGACACTTCTACTGTCTGAATGATAAACAGTGATTTATAATGGAGGGATACTTCTACTGTCTGAATGATAAACAGTGATTTATAATGGAGGGATACTTCCACTGTCTGAATGATAAACAGTGATTTATAATGGAGGGACACTTCTACTGTCTCAATGATAAACAGTGATTTATAATGGAGGGACACTTCTACTGTCTGAATGATAAACAGTGATTTATAATGGAGGGACACTTCTACTGTCTCAATGATAAACAGTGATTTATAATGGAGGGACACTTCTACTGTCTGAATGATAAACAGTGATTTATAATGGAGGGACACTTCTACTGTCTGAATGATAAACAGTGATTTATAATGGAGGGATACTTCTACTGTCTGAATGATAAACAGTGATTTATAATGG